>NW_004797314.1:1397714-1430722 GCF_000002075.1 Aplysia californica | reverse complement strand
CCCCCCCACCCAACAAACAAAAGCAGACGGATAAGAAAACAGGTGTGTATTATTATTATATAATAATGTACACGAGGAAGTAAGCCTACTTCTTTCCCTTCCCTCTGTCGTTTCTATCTGGATTACTTCCTCCTTAGACTTAGACAAAACAACTGTTATGTTGTCGATGTGCTTCTCTTGGGTGTTTAGTGTTTACTCAACAAACAATTACCTCCTTCTTCTCAAACAGGATTCGGCTATAACAGTAACAGGGACATCGTGTCGGTCCCGAGCCTGGGCCCGCTCTCTTTGCACTAAATGACCTTTATTGTGTCGATGTGCTTCTCTTTAATACTCAAACAAACAGTGATCTCAATGTTAAGGTTATAATGTACTGTAAAAGGATTCGGCTACAACAGCTGTCCCCGCGGTTTTATGGGGGGGGAAATGGAATGAAATTATGCAAACTGAGCCCAAAAATGTAGAATTATGCGATTCTGTTAATTTAAACAAAGAATAAAAAAGGAAAATAATCAGAAATTATGCAAAAAATGATCAAATTTTGCTAATTTATGCGGGGTGTATAAAAGCACGGGGACAGTACAACAGGGACATCACGTCAGTCCTACTACATGGCCCACTGTATCAGTCTGTCGGACTAACTTTTCACTTGCACTAAATGACCTTTGCTGAGTCGACGTGCTTCTCTTTACCGTAACAAACAAACAATTATCTTAATGTTATAACAGGATTCGGCTACTTAACAGGGACGGGGGTTCTCGTGGCCCAGAGGCCCTGGGTCCGAATCCGGATAGCGAGGGAACATTTTTTGTCTCTAAAATTTCTCCTTTCACATCTTTTCCTGCTCTCGTGCATCGTTCTGTCGTTTGCTTTTGTCTCCACTTTCTGTCCCCACCCCCTCAACTCCTTTGCTTCCTTCTCTGGGCTCCTGTTTCTGCAGCCTTTCTTCTGCTACAGCTTGTTTCCTTCTTACTGCTGTCTTTCATCCACACCCCTGATCTTATTATGGTAGGAAAGTTACATTGCCTTCTCGGACAAGGGAGAAAAATCTCGGAGGTTCCGTGTGCAAGGCAGGTTGCGTATGGTAAGATCCCTTGATGTTCCAAAATCGAATATAAGAGTAGGCTTCGGCCGCCACAAGGGCAAAACTCAAAATTTCCTATCTACTGAAAATGTTTCATGTGTCTCGCTCGCTCATATGACCTTATGCAGTTGTGAGCGCCATGAAACACCCCCAAAAATACTATATGGACATAATGTCGGCGGCCCTGTTACGCCCTGGGCCCATTGAATTAAATAAGTCTCTTCCCAACTTTACTCGAAGCCGGCATATAGTTCACAATTTTCAGTTCCAGACCCACCAGACTCAGGTCTCAGTTGGACTTGGCCAACCGGTTACAGCTATCGGATAGAGTCCTACTTTTTGACACGAAACCTGGCTCTCTCACTCTCTCTGTGACGCTTTTCTTTTTACCAATGATAGGCTACTTTTTATCGCCAATGAAACTTAAGAGCAGAAGCTGATTCATGGCTCACACTTGTACCTTTCCGTAGTTTGAACAAATCTTGTACGTTTCTCAAGAAAGCACCGCGTTGTTCTGGTTTATGAAAATATAACTTAACTCTCCTAACTTTTAGATCAACTGAAAAGCCGTAAAGTGGAAAACTTAGATAGAAACAAGTGAGAGGAAATGTCACAGTGGCCCTTATGATCTGGACTGACCTAAGACGAGGCTCTTCCGGACTAGCCCTCAACTCAGCTCAAAGTTGATTTTTTAAAGTCCTGGTAAATAAATCTCAGCTTTATATAAAAAATAGCGACCAGCAAGTTGTGCCCAAGTCCATCTCTAACAGGACATGTTCGTAGAAAGGTGTAAAAAACACTCACAAATTATACCAACACTAGTTGTTTGCACCATAGTTGAGAGAACTGTTAACAGAGCAAATGAAAATATATATAAAAGCATTAATTGTAGAAGTTTAACGTCCGTCAACACTATTTATTTAGATCATTTAGGAGGCGGGCTGCTTCAACCCTGCCTGTCAGGCCCAACCGACACAAGACAGAAAAGCACTTGAAACAAACATATCAACCAAAGAAAGTTTAAAAAAAACATCAGAATAATTTTTAAAGCAAATAAAAATAAAAATGTATCATTTTGAAGAAACATTTTATTTCCTTGTTTGACACAGATAGATGTTTGAATAATAATTAACAAATGCTTTTTTTGGCAAGTACATGAACAAAAGCCAGAGGTGTGTACTTTATAATGTATCTACATGGCTAATGCTCTCCACACTTTTCAAAATCAGCACCAACAAAAATTGGGTGTATGTAAACAACAGACTCGTATGCAAGCTGCTCCATTCATTAACACCAGGCTTCAATTCCCACATTCCAACAAAAAAGAAAAAAAAAAGATTGTTTCCAGAGAATTGCTAAGAGTCAGAGCTTCTGTGATAAATATGAATAAAAAGAAAGGGTGCAAAAATGATTCCTTTGTCTTTCTTTAAAATTTAAAAAGGTTTTTATGAGACAACAAATTACTTTTGGACCCTGTGTCACAAACTTGAGACAATCCAAAAGCCAAATTAAATAATTGTTCATGTGCTCTGCCCCTAGGTTTACAAAAATTACAGTAGGCTTTCTTTCACTGTAAAATACAGGCCACTTTCCCAGAAATTTTCTTTGCTCAATCAATAATTTTGGTAACGTGTTGCAACAGACAATAACATTTGAAATTAACATACAATAATCTGCCATGATAAATTGTGAAGTCCTGAACATTTTGAAAATTCAGTCATAAAGAGCATTTAATAGAAATGAATGAATCACATAAATTATTTTAAGTTAAATATAATTATTATATTATACTTGTAACTTGACAAAAGAAACAGTATGCAACATGTTTAGGAGGCCAGCTGCTTCTACCATGCCTTTCAGGACCGACTCGGGCTGAGAGGGATATAATGTCCCAGGGATATAATGTCCCTGCAGAGAGACCGCAACACTATAAAAATTATCCCCATATTGGACTTGAATTTGGGTCTTCTGCGTTCGACAAAGAAATGCCTCACTGCAGACACAGAAGCCAATTATGAGAGAACAGAAACTTGTAACTTATAGTTATACAGTAGAACATGACTATAATGGAACCCGTTGCAGCGGGACCTTACCGGAATCACCTCTTTCTTGTCTATGAAAAACTCAATTAACTGTGCTTGGATTTAACGGGGCAAGGAAAGTCCAGAACTTGAATACAGCTGGAGAGATCGAGCGAGCTCTAGCTGGGGGAAGGGGTTGGAGGTAGGCTCCAAACAGGCAGTCAGCGGTGCAGCGTTGTGATTGGCCAGTCCAGTGATGAGTGAAGTGGGGCAGGTGGCAGAGAGAGATGGTGCGGAGAGAAGCCACTCCAAAAGAAGTGACGTGTGTACCGTACTCTGAGCGTCTACGCCATAGCCCTAGGCTAGGCCCAAAAAAAAAAAAAAAGTAAAAGAAGAGGAGAGCGTGTAGTGTGTAATTTTCGGTAATTTCCCTTTGCATTCCTATAGCGGGAACTTGCCTACAGCGGGATTTTTCTTCTGGAACTAAAAGTCCCCCTATATCCATGTTCTACTGTACATAGAGTAAGTGATTTTGAAATATTACCAGAGTTCATGACAGATATGCTAAAGTGACCCAAGGTAATGGCTTTGCTAGTCAACTTCTACCTCTGCAAATTTGACCTTCTCTCTATGTACATTCAAAACGAGGTGAAGCGTTTGATCATTCCTCTTTGAATGAATATTTGATGGGAAAGCCTTGGTTTGGGGGGGGGGGGGTTGCTTTTTTTTTTTTTTCTTTTCTCGATTATCTATTTAATATGTAGGCCAGGCTGTGATTTATCAATTCCATATTTCGCTAAGTGCTTTTATTCTTTAATTGAGTAGTAGCAAGGAAAACCATAAAGTAAACAGCTACAATCTCCCTTGAACCTCAATCTTTTCGGTAAAAGCATCTGCCTGAGGTTGAAAATATGGTTTCCCTTTTTTGATTTCCAAAGGTTGGCAGCTCTGCAAGTGTTATGAATGACTAAAAGTAGGTTAAACATGGCTTAGCATTTGATCTAAACAATAAGAAAGGGGGTTTCCCCCTCTTTTTTTTCTTTTTCCTTTTCATTAGCACTCTGCTTACCACAAAGAAAATTAGCTCAACATGAAGAAATTCTCTGGCTCCGTGAAATTCGTGTTATCAGGATTTTACTGTGACTGGTATAAACAAATTAAACTTATTTATTCAGTCTGGCAATTTGTGGACCATTAAAAAAAGAAAGCTGATGCTAATCTCCAATCCTCTCTAACAGTAACATATTAAAATCCCAATGTTTAACAAAACGTTTCTGTATTTCAGGCACATGGAATGTTGATTATGTTGAATGGGGAAGAACATCCACGGATAAAAAGAGTCTTGAAGCTCGGTCAATGTCCAGTCTATGACATTTCCAGGTCAACAATCGATCAAGCGCTAAATGGGAAGTAAAAAAGAAAATACATGTCAAATATTGGTGGCAAAAATACAGAACAAGAGGAAACAACATCTTTAACAAATGCACATATAAAGGAGTACAATGTTCAAATTGAATTAAAAATGGCAGAGGACATTTGCTTTAAAGTACTAGTACATGTATTACTATAACCTTCAATACATATTGACATATAAAGCTATATTCCCCTTGCCATAAGTACCTACAACAAACATGATCAGCAGATACGGACATTAATATTTTGAATACCTCATGAAATTTATCAAAACCATAAGAGGACAAACTCCAAAGTCAAACAATTATATAATAAAATATTTGAAAAAGCTTGTCTTACTATAAAGGTTAACGAACAAAATTACTGTAAATGTGAAAGAAAGCCACACTCCCAAACATTGTTTTCTACGCTACTTACCTGCCAAGTTGACCACCCATTGAGGTGAAAAATTTGTTGAAATCCAGCCTAAGTAGCAACTGTGCTAAATGGGGGCGTGCACTCTGACTTCTGACCCCGGATAACATTTGGAACAAAAGACTTGAGTACCTCTTGAAGCTCTGAGGGAACAGAAGGAGAAAGACGGTAACCAATCTCACAAGATACTTAAAGAGTGATTGATATCAAGCATTACATAGTTAGTTAACCTTTCCATGTTCAGCAAGACTCTTTTGATGTGCATGCAGATAAAGTGTTAGTGATCCGAAAAATTGAACCTTGTACCAAACTCTGAACTAAGTCTTTGGTTGCAGCAACAGCAGGTTCAGCAATCTTCACAGAATAAATAAACTGCGAGTACTTTATTCTGTTATATTCACTCAATGGTAAACTGCAAGCTGACATCAGAGAAGAAGAAAACTTTTTGCCTTGTTTTAGTAAGCGTTTTATGAAACTTGCAACACAATTAAGTTATATAAGCGCCGAAGATTCGGTGGTGTTACAAGAGCAGTAAACCACACCTCAGCACTCGCCAACCACCCACAGAGTGATGCCCTTTCTCTTACAGGGAGGGGGTGATTTTCAAATCAGGGCCTTAGGCAGAGTTGAGTAAATCACACTACTAATCAGTATGCAATAGTACAATATACTTGGGAATAAAATGAACAAAACGTGACTGAAAAGATTCAACAAATATAATTTTTAAAAATCTACACAACTTTGTCATAAGTTCATAATGATAATCTTAACATGAAAAGGGAATTTGGCATCGGCATAGACATACGGTACATATTTCACACAAATACCAACCGATGTGATATTCTGTATTTGCTGTTCATCCTTTTCAAAGCCAGAACTTTCAGAGGACACCAGTATGCGACAAAAGAGAGAGCATTGCTCCAGAATTTCATAGAGGCATGATGACACCTGGTGAGGGTAGAGAGAAGAACAAATTTAAATGAGACTCAAATTTAGTCAGGGTTTGACGGCACTTGCAACACAATAAGGTCAAATAAGTATTGGAGATTAGAGATATTGCAAGAAAGTAACAAACACAAAAAAAAGTAGGAGGTGAGATAAGAACGATAGATGTTTGATGGGAAAGAAGGAGCCACCCACACTAGAGCACCTGCTTTTTCAGCATTCAATCTCACTATCCATTTCTCCAATGTTGCCAATGGTTAATTTTTAGGCATGGTGAACGAAGTAGATCTAGATCTCAAATTGTCAGTGAAACAAAAACCCTGTGAGTTCAGAATGACAGGAAAAATGTAATTCTCGCCGTTCAGGAAAAACAATGAAATTAATTCAGGCTGATAAGAGCTCATGATGTTAACTGTGAGGCAACACTACTATGGCAAAACAAAAGACAGGAGAACAGAAAGAACATAAATAAAAACTATTCCAATTTTTGTTGGCCTCAGCATAAAAGTCATCAGCTGTACTGAGACAAGATAATAAAATGTATCACTACTAGCTATAAAGAAAGAACCAGTTTGAATCATTCCAGTCTTGCAATACTTCCACTGAGTAAAAGGAAAAACTTCATTAGAGCAGAGTTTTCACATACCGTTCTCATGTGTACAAAACTCTGGGCCAGTAAGGATGACAGGAACTGCTCATGGGCCAATTTAGCCGCTTCAAAGTCCTTGGTAGAGTCTATTTTGTCCATTAATATCTGGTACTGAGATTCAATAACATCCACCTGAAACAGGTCCAATAATAAAATTAATTCTAAACACAACACTGATATAAGCAGTCACTTGGCTATACCCTCCATTTCTGGCTTGCACAGGAAACATGCTGGGAAAAGGCAATGACAAAACGAAACTCAAGACATAAAATGTCTTCAACTTGACTCATACTTCCACTAAACCACAATAATTTTTTTCTGCGTGTAGTTTTAGGGTGAACTTCTGTATCACAATAGCAGTAGATTTGAGAACTTGGAGTGAAAAGTTGCTGCCCTTCTCCTCATAATAAGAGAAACAAATAGACGCAATGTGACTTTAGAGGGGACAATAATTTACTAATTAAAAAAAAAAAAAGACAAACCCTGACAGCTGTTACTCTCCAATCCTACACCCCTGAATGGCTCAATAATAAGCACAATAAACACCAGGTCACAATGTTCACAAAAATAATTTTCATCACGTCCTCTTCATTACCTTTTCTCTTATTGTGCAAAATTCTAATTATAGACAAAACAGGTAATAATGAACACTTTTAAAATCTTTACATTATTCCAGCACTAACAGGGGCACTAAATATATTCCAACAAAAAGGCATGCAATTTAATGTACTACAAAAGACAACATATGCCATTGGACCACAGGACATGAGATTAACTCTTTATCTCCGGCAAGCTGCTCCCCACTGTGCTAGTGAGCTGCGGCTCGGGCACATTCCTTTACGACGACTTCGACATCAAATTACTTTTCGGCAATTGCCGAAAACAGGTCTCTTATACCAGAAGTTCATTCATTACATGAAGAACTATCAAAATAGGTTTGCTGGTTTCGATTTAATGACCCATTTAATGACATTTTTGGCATTTTTAGATTTAGCACCAAAACAGGGCCCTGGCGTGGTGGGTTTACCCCCCTTGGAGATAAAGAGTTAAGGGTAGCTGAACTAACAACAACTACACACAAGAAACACACCTGTAAATAGTACTGCAGATTGTCAACCAGAAATGCCATATGTGTGCGAAGCTGCCAGGTGGTGCTTGCAGCAGGGGAGACAAAAACCTTTTTGTTGCACATCTGCAGACTCCAACAATGTTGCAAATCCAGCTGGGTGCGTCGAACAGCTAATAAGAAGCGGAAGATCTTGTCATACCTAATGGAGTGATACAAAAATAAACATGAGTAGATAAAAATTGAACATAAAAAGCACTGTAAAACTCTTTCTAAAATGTTCATCAAACATTGTCCAAAAAACAGTATTGACAGTCATAACCCTTTGTGATTTATGTCAGCCGTTTAGTGAATCTACAAAAAAATATATTTTGTTTTTTAAATGTGTTTCAGAGCTACGGTAAAATTTCATCTTCATTTAATCAAATAAGGTTGCTGAGACAAAACTCACTTGAGAGAGTAGGGAGGTAACGAACCCACTCTGACCACCTCTATACATATGCACTTTCCAATTTAAATACGAAATGTACAGCACACAGAGAAAACACATGAATTGAGCTTACTTTTGCAGGATGGATGGTGTAAAAAAAATATGAAGAGGCCACTGGACTGTGTAAGACAGCCCAAGGACACTCCAGCCAGTTTCTACATCACTTTGGGCAGTGTTTGGGTCTTTCTCTGCAGATAAAATAGAAAATGACATGTTCACTTGACTTGAGAAACATGACAGAGACAACCCCAAACTATTAAAAACAACTAGTACGAAGAACATCCAGACATATAATCACACCCATTGGAAAGGACTGGAAAAACTCTTTTATTCCATTTAACAGAAAGAAAGCATCCTGAAAACTACAAGAAAATAAAAAAACAAACTACCCCACCCCTGCTACAAAAAAGCACTCCAGGAAAGCCCAGCAAACTTAAATTTCCATCACAAAACTTAAGACATTTTTTTCAGGAAAGTATATATTTAAATCTTTCACATGCTTTGATCCTAGAGCAAAGAAGAGAATAGAAACTTACTTTTTCCTTTTGCAGGAGCAGGAACAGTCAGGTGAAAGCGTTGCAGTAGGGCATCATTGTCGATGAGAACATTGCGAGCTGCATGTTGAAAGGCATGGTTCACATCTGAAGACAACAAAAAGAACAGGAGATCGTAAAACTCTATGAAGAGGGGGGTTAAGTATTGTATTCGTCCATCAACTTGAAGATCCCCAATTCAATCACTGCCAGCATGTTTTTTTTTCCTCATGATATTCTACTCTCTGATCCAAGGGTAGGTTGGATCAAGAACACAGTTTTCTCAAATGAGAATGAAGAAATTGTGGTGGTTCTGTATGGAAGTTCCCATGTTAAAGATCCCTTGGTGGTTCTAAAATTGAAAAGACTAGGCCCTTTGGGTCAACATCTGGGCAAAATTCAAAATACATTTTTACTCTAAAATACTTAATTAAGAGTACCTTCGGAAATGGCATGTGGCTGATTGTCAGGCAAGGGATGATTCGAGACTCTATGTAGATAAAATGACCATGTTTGCAAAAACCAACTGCACTATGAGAATAAGATCTCACAGTCAAATACTCCCTGAGCTCTGGTAGGGTTATGAGAAGAGGAGAAAGAGATGTGTAGTTAGTGGTTTTCGAATTGTCATTTTCTCAGGACATGATTTTGACAACAGTAGATTCCACTAGATCAAAAACCTGTATTTTCCTGAAATGCAGTTTGCAACCTTATTAAACAAAGACCAGGTTACTTTTAAATTCAAACCTTGAGTCAGTGTAATAGCAGCTCACTCTGTAATACTTTCGTGGACGTCAAAACCAAAATTCAAGTAAAAATAGTCACCACTTTCACTATTTGGCAATATTTTATGAGGGACCCCTTCAAATCTCTCATCTCTGTAAAATGGGAATGAAAGTAGACAAGAGCCCCACTCACCATGCTCTGTAGTTGAGGCCACAGGTGTTCTCAGCAGGTGTTGAGCTTGATCTATGAAAGCCAGATACAGCTCTCCACGTCCCAGCAGGAAGTAATCCTTCATTATTCGGATTTCACCAGTCAGATCTGATTCCTCCACCACCAACATCCACAGATACTGTGGGGAAAGATTTAAAAAAATGAGAAGTTGTGTGAAACTGAATGAGACTTACAATTAAATGAAAGAGAGAGAGACTTCAAAAACATTATAACATAACTGGACTTAGCCACACTAATAAATTTTGACTTATTTTAAGAAGCATCCTAATAAGCTTTCTAACTTTTAAGAACACATTTTGTTCCAAAGTCTGACAGTTTATGCTCCAGACAAGACAAAAATTTTCTACCAATGCCTGTGCAATTCAGGGCTTTTGGTGAACAAGTGCAGTCATTTACTTCTGACATACCTGGATGCTTGCAAATACATTCTAACGTGACAGCAGATATTTCAAAAAGCCTTTCAACACAATGTCACAGAGGCTCACTTGGAAATTTCAAATTCAACCTCACGTGAGGGAAATCTGGGTTACAATGACACACGCATAAATACACATATACAAAGAATATCAAATACAATTTACACCAATGCAGACAAATTTTACAAACACACCATTGACAGTCACTACTGTGCGGCATCCTAATTTTTTCAGCTAAAGTTATTGAGTGTTGCTAAAGGACGCACCACAATGACCACCCATCTAAACCACATGTCACTGACATTATTTGAGAGTCTGAACTCACTAACCATTCGGCCACTAGAGCCCTTAGTCGATAAAAGATGCATTGTTATAAAAAAAACAACCCGAAAAAAGATGGATAATCCCAAAAAGGAGCCCATTGGGTATTGGGCGGCTACTGGACCAAAGCCATCATAGATGAAGATGAACAATTAACAGTAGATGAAACTGAGAAAATGTAGTTCCCGAACATTTGAGAGATATCTACATATGCCATGTATGTCAACTACAGAAAGGAGTCTGCATTCTCATAAACAATATATACTGACTAGAAAAGACGTACCTCAGCAGCATGAGCCCTTATTTTATTTATGACCGCCTCAAAACCTATGCTGTTGAAACCTGGTTGCCTTGACAAGTCAAGAAGATCTGCAGCGAATTCTTCCTCTCGTGTACTCATGATGGTTCCTCCTATTATCAGAAAAGAGAAGTCGCAATGGAAAACACTTATTTAAATGCAGTAAGAGTAACCAGTGCAAATTGTACTGAATGTAGATAACAAGAACACACAAATTACATTGAGAATTTCCCAACTGTCTTGAAGAACTAAGCTTTGCCAAGGGACAGAACATCGTGATTGCTACTTACATTACAATAGCTTCAACATCTACAGACTATCCTATTGAGAATAGGGGGAGGGAAGGGGAAGCAGAAATGCACATAGATCTACAGGCACATTACATGCATGCTTGCCACTCATGTCAAAACACATGGTTCAGTAAAATGATAATTGTAGTGGAGGCACAGGGCACTGGGGAAGGTGCTGGCAACATTTAGTGTTCTGCGGGCACACCTTATGAATGTTAAAGACATTTTAAAGGCTGGAAATTTGATAATTTAAAATGGATAAATACAACCAAAAAAATGTCATTAATCTGGGGTCAGTAATAGTAACAAAAAGAACCTCAATAACAGTTGGCTTGTGCAAGACAGTGAACACGGTCCTAACTGAATATATTCACCCTATTCACGGACCAATCAGTTACAAAAAGTGAAGGACATTCAAATAAAGGGATAAAAGAAGAAACAAAAGAGAGGCAACCACGTGTAAAAATTGTGAGAATGATATAGGTTCTGTTATTAGTCACAAGAAGAGAATGGCACAAGTAGAAACCTTGGTGCTGATGCTTCATCTGATGCTTGTCTCGCTCAAACATCTGCACTGACTCTCCAACAAAGAGAATCTTGTTGGCCACACGGGGCTGGATGTATGAGGGCAAGAGATCAGCTGCAATACCAAACTGGCTTGTTTCAGTGGGTATCTCTTCACCGTCGTCACTCAGGTGGATTTTCTGTTGTAATAGAGAAGAGTGAAAAAAAATAATTTTTCAATGGTTCATTTTTATTACAAATTATCATATGGATATCAAATGGGAATGATCTAAAAAACCACATTCAATAACAGCAAAAAGTGGCAAACATGAAAACCTTATGACATATCTGGTATGTTATAAAAATGTGTAATTTTTAGCTTTGAGCTGTATCATGGATGTCACGAAAGTTGAAAGCTGGAAAAATTTGCTGCTCCTGGTAGCCTGTATGTTACATGTACATCATGCAAGTCAACTGGCTCTAGTTTTTCTGTACGGAGATTTAACCAAAAACACAGCATGGATTCGAATTTGAAATAAAAAAAGGTAGATATTGGTACCATTTTTATTTCTTTCCTGCAATGCTTGCAAATGATCTATAAACACGGCTCTAGTATTGTGGATGACCACATAGACACCAAAATGACTTAAAAAGGCAAAAAATTTTCCTTTTTGACTTTGGTTCGCAAGTTTTTCAAAATAATGAGTAAGATGGGGAATTTTGAGATCTAACCCACTAGTCCACTAACACTTGAGACGTGAGACTGCTGTCCTGGTTCACGAGCTTAGCTGAAAATCAGTGCTGACAGTAGGAACGCACACCCCTTGGCAACTATGGGGTTAATTAGAGATTTTAAGAAAATAAAACGAAAAAAGGAAACTAGTGATGATTTTGAAAGACTGGGAAAAAAAAATCAGTTTGAATTTAAGACAAATAGAAAGAAGGTGAATTTTCTTTAACACAAGAGAAGGCAGAAATTACACAAATAACTATTTGCAGAATCCAAATATAGTATCACTAAGATTTGTCTAGGTCATAATTTTATCTTGTCTTATCACACATATTAATTTTTGGTAGGCAGTTTTACAAACCTGAAGCTGTCTTCCTGTAAGACCCAGGATACCCAAATCTTCCTCTTCCTCTTCTTCGGTTTTTCTGACATGTCCATCCATTCTTCGGATGAAAAATTCATTGTAGGGATCTGAAGTAATTCCATGGAGCATCCAGGCAGAAAGTTGTTTGAACAACAACCCATGGCAGACATAGAGAATTCTGGTAGTAAATAAAGAGATTATGTCATACTGTCATACCTTAGGCTAGAAGTTGCAATAAATTTTCTAATTTTATTTTAGTAAGCGTTTTACGGCACTTGAAACACATTTAGGTCATATAAGTGCCAAAGATTAGAGGTGTTACAAAAGTCGAGTCACAAACACAAAAAGGAGCTGGAGAGAAAAGAATGAAAGATGTTCGATAGGAATGAAGGAGCAAACCATATAAGAGCACTGCAAACCATCCACAAATAAAAGCTCTGCTATTTGGACAATAATTCGACAATTCAGTTCAAGAAACCTGTTTGCCAGACTTTTCTCGAATCGACTATTTTGCTGTTCCGTGGCCGCATATCTTTCTTTGTCACAATTTTTCAGCTTTAACCCCACTGGACGCTGAGAGCATCCAGCGGTAATAACCCTGTTCCCCATCGGACGCTGGGAGCGTCCAATACTAGTGACAACTGTTTCGTTTTATTTAGTGCTAGTTTCTTCTTGTTTTTCCTAACTATTCCCAATCCAAGTTTTTTAGTAACGATTAAGCCTTTATTTCCGCCATTTAGAAGTTAGAGGCAAGCTTTTGGAGTTATAATGAGACATAGTGCACCATGTTTAGGCGACAATAGAAAAAACTTCGGGAAACGGTGGAAAAAACTCAGGGTTTAAAAAGTTAGTGTGAGGTTTGGACTGTAAATAACTTATTTACAGTCTGATCCTTGCAATAAAAAAGATATGTGACGGAGAAAGATCTGCGGCCACAGGAAAGCAAAAAAGTCGATCTTAGACGAATGTGGCATACAGGTTTCTTGAACTGAACCGTCGAATTGAAAGAAAGTCATAAGGTGTGATGCATTAACTAAGAAATAAGGTAAGTATGTAGATTGAACATAAAAACACCGCTAAAAGACCCACCTGTCTAAGGCAGCTTTCACAACAGGAACACCCAGGATCGAGTTCTTGTATAGAATATCTAGCATGTAACAGCCATGGGCCTGAGGACAGAGCAGAAAATGGTATGATTTTAAAAAAGAAAACGCATCTCCATTTTTCACACACCCTTGTGTTTTACATTTGTAAAGTGATAGGATATTGGCTTAGGTATTAGCATGTCTACTTTTTCTCAGCACATTACTTGATAGTCAGCACATGCTGAGATGCAAAGAAGCTACAAAACAGGTATCAAATGACCCCAGGTGACAAGCATTTAAAAATATACCAGACACACCTTAGACAAGAGCATACAATAGTATAAATCTGCTTCCCACTACATGCAGGCTTATGTACTGATCAATAATATCAGGGTCCTTACGTATACACTCACTTTATGAGAGACCACTTGATCGATTGTGGCAGCCAAGGCTGGGAACAACAACTGAAACTGAGAAGTAGAGAGATGAAAATGACACAAGTGAAACCACCATACTGAAAAAGCAACATGTGAAAGCTGTTTGATAACATTACTTGACATAAAGATATTTGGCCATTATTGTACTGTGTAGATTTGTCATAAACTACAAATACAACTAAAAACACTGAATAGCTTCGAATGAAGTATTTTCAGATCTATAGATAGAATAACTTACACTGTAATCAATTGGCTACATTTGAACTAACCTTTTTCAAAAAGATTTTCTTGGATGCCTACTACAAATAAAGGGTAGAGAAAATACGAAAAGAAACAATGACTGGTCCCCATAATGTGCTAAAAATGTCAAATCTGTACAGTCTGTCATAAATAATCGGGAATACAGGCAAAAAACAAAGAGAATATCAACCTCATTGAGTTTACTGGCAATGAATGACACTGGTAGGTGAGAATCTTTGAGGACATCCTGCTCCACCTCCAGCAAGACATCTCTGTAGTCCTGGAGTACATTGTCCAAACCCTGACACAAGCATTTCATGTACAGGCCATACAGGTCATCCGAATCTGGAACATTCCCAAAAATAGTGTTACTTTTACAACCACCATTTTGGAAAAAAACCTGTTTTCGGCTAAGGCTGAAAATAAATCATAAAAGAAGAAGGAACTTGGATTTTTGGTCTCTGGGTCCCCAACCAGATTTGGAGGGATGTTGGCAGTAGAGGTCAAAGGTCACGCAGATGTCTCCTTTCAGCACTTACTAGACCTACTACACATATACCAGAGTCACCACTTTCTGTGGGGATCAACATGGGAGTAGCCATGAAGTCAAGCAAGCAGATGAATTTTAACTTATCTTAAAAGAAGGAAGACCTCAAGTAGACTTTTGTTGCAGGAGATTGGGTGCTATGGTGTAGATATCATAAGCAACAAAGCGTCTTCGGGAATGAAAATACTTGTTTTAGAATTTTTCAGGTTATTTTCTTCCTCTGTACTCAGAATCATTTTAAAATTTTGCACAGGCTGCCAGCTTGGAATGTCACTTTATCTAATAAGAAAACAAAAAAACATGTGGTGTGTGAAAAAGAATACACAAATGCTCAAAGTATCCACTAGCTACACAAGAAGGACTATAATAATTGAAGTAGAAATGATGTGATAGGCATGGCATTTTCTGTCATAACATGATCCTTTATAAATTTTAATGATAAACCAGTGGCATTCTTGGACTATCAAATATCTATAGTCCTTATCTGCTCTTCTTTTTTTATGTGTGTTTGTTACTCTCTTGTAACGCCTACTCTTATCATCGGCACTTAAATGAAAGACCTAATTGTGTAGCAAATGCTGTGAAATGCTTATTGAAACAAAAAACAGAGCCCAATTAGAACTCTAACTGAGCCAGTACATTTGAAAAGGAACATTCCTGAAAAAAAAAAGTTCTCTAGAGATTTTATAAAAAAGTCACATAGTACGTTACTGGTCAGCAAACATTAATTTTCTCATCAAATTTCAACTGTGTTAGGCGAAGTATCAAAATAAAGATCACACTACAGAAAATTCCCAGATTTCACTACTTAAATTCCAATAAATAATATTGCCCCACTACTTATCAAACAATCAATTATCAAAAGTCTGGAAAGCAAGCAACATCTCACTGCACACCAAGATTCGACTCTTTAACTCCAACCTCAAGTCTGTGCTCCTCTACGGCTGCGAAACTTGGAAGACAACGAAGACAGTACTGAATAAAGCCTAGACTTTCATCAACAGATGTATGAGGTGTATTCTAAGAATTAAGTGGCAGGATAAAATAAGAAATGAAGAGCTGTGGGAACGGAAAGGACAGGACAAAAGGATATAGAAGTAGAAATAGGACTAAGAAAGTGGCGATGGATGGGACACACCTTAAGAAAGCCCAGCGGAAACATCACAAGACAGTCACTGCAGTGGAACCCACAAGGAGCACGAGGCAGGGGTAGGCCACCGGAAACATGGAGGAGATGCGTGGAAAGGAACATGAGAGAGATGAAGCTCACTTTGAACGAGCTTGGAAGGATGGCTCAGGACAGAGATAAATGGAAGGAATTTATATGTGGCCTATACCCTACCAGGGGTGAAATGCATTGATGATGATGACTTATCAAATAAGAAAAGAGTTATTTTAATTTGCTTACAAAGTCAAGTCTATCACTATCACAAGAGTAAATGTAACTGCTATCAAGGTGAACATTCAGAAAATAGTAATCTAGAGGAAAAAAAATCGGAAAGCCAAAAATAGCCATTTTCCATTCCGCACCTGGATATTGCCCTGCAAGCAGGCCACTGCTGTAGTGCTGAATGAACTCTGTGAAGTCTCTGTAGTAAGTGCCCAACTTGCAAAGTTGATTAAGTGAAGTCACTTCTGAGGCATGAATGAAGGGTAAATTTGGAACCACCTGGAAAGAACATTCGTAAATTTTATATGTTTGTCATAGGAATAAAAATAGAGTTAAGTAAAAGGGTTTCTTTGTCATACTTCTTTAACATTCCCCTCAAAGTATAAAACGTTTGACGGAAAATTTTTAGTATTCCAACCGATGGAAGAATCCAGGAGAGATAAATTTCACAGCTTAAAATAAAAAAAAGTTTCCTGCCTGGTGCCAGATTGCATTATAATGCGAACAAATCTTTTTTCTTCTTTGTAAGTGTTTTACGGCGCTCGCAACTGCATAAGGTCATACATAATCTATGAGCCTGCGGGGCACATTAAACATTTTCGGTTGGTAGGTAATTTTGATATTTTGCCCGGGTGGCGGCCGAAGCCTACTCTTATTGATTTTAGACCACTAAGGGATCTTAAACGTGAACAACTTGCACCCGGGATCTCCAAGACTTTTTGCCCTTGTCCTAGAAGGCTAGGTGTAGATCTTTCCTACCAGAAGACCAGGGGTGTGGCTGAAAGACAGCAGTAAGAAGCCAAGGAGAAACAGTAGAAAGGCTGCAGAAAGAGTCAGGAGGGCAGAGGAGCGGGCAAAGGAGATAAATGGGTGGGAGCAGAAAGTGGAGACGAAAGCAGACGACAAAATATTGTTAGAGAGCAGGAAAGGAGGTGAAAGGAAACAATTTTAGAGAAGAAAGTTTTTCCGTCGCTACCCGGATTCGAACCCGGGATCTTTGAATGAGAGGCGAACACCCTAACCTCTAGGTCACGAGAGCCCCCTGTGAAAACATGTAGGCCTTGTATACACAGTCACAGACGTCTGAGTTAACACTATACAAGAAACTACTTATATAATATTATAAATATACTCTACTTAAGATCTAATCTTGCTTTTTAATACAGCAAGTAAAGTAGACAAGAAACTCAAAATTCTCATCCCAAATCTAGAGATAGATAGATACTTAATTATCAAAACACTTTGAACTTGAGCACGCAATGAAAACTTTTGAGTTTGATCCCATTCACATTCAGTGCTTTCAGTACCCATGTCCTTCACAGAAGGCCTATAATATGTACACAATCTCATAGAGATAGAATCACCAGATGTATCAATGATATACAGTAGTCTCCGCCTAAGATCCTGGTGCTCGGGAGCAAAGAAAAGCGGGATCTTAGGCGAACCGGGATCTTAACCGACGAACCCAGGGAAGAATCTATGGTGACCCATGTTAAGGCTCACAATCGGTAAAATGGTCTCCCTCCACTCTAAAATGAACTGACGTGACCGCTTGGTGGGTTTATGACGTATGGCGAGCAAAGAGTGGTTAACCTTGATGACCTATCACAGCGCATAGTGGGATGAGGCGTGCCATTTTCACTTAGTATCCTATCATGAAGCTCAAGATCTACGCTTCTCAAGTTGCCCCTCCCCTCCCCCTTACCTGTCGAAAATTTATAGCTTTCCATCTCCCCCAACCGCCTTTGTCGTTACACACCATTACGTTGTGAATACACCAATTAAAATTCAGTCTGTCTCGCAAATTCGGGAGTAGAAACAACTTCTGCAATGGTCAGGGAAGAGTTCACAGTTCAATGTGATCCCGCCTGGAGCGAACGTGTAGGCCCTACCCACCCAGCGAGTGATGTGTAAGTTTAGGGGGAGAGCTCAGGTGTGAGTGCGATGTTCGGGGAAAACAAACGTGTCGGTCAGTTCAAACCTCTGTGTGATCCCGTCTGGCGCAAACATTGTATCGCTTCATCGAGTTTTACAACGTGTATGTGATCACATTCACGATAGTGGCTGATCTTTGACGCGACGGACAGTTTATTGATCTCAAATTTTCACTCTTGGTTGATCGGCTGTCCCGCCCGGGGTTTTTTACGCAAATTATGATCTGAAATGCGGGATCTTAGCCGAATGTACACCTTCAGAGTGAATCAAAGCGGGATCTTAGGGGTGACTTTTGTATAGTAAAAACTCTGTTTTCTTAAAACAGTGGGATCTTAAGCGAACCGGGATTGTAAGCGGTGGGATCTTAGGCGGAGACTACTGTATTAGAAAATGGATGCTCAAGAATAAATTAAAATTAAATGAGGATAAGACCAAAATATTATTTATTCGTAGCAGCGCATGCAATGAAATTGACAATATCAGAATAAACATCAATGCCATGAAATATCAGCCCAAACTAAAATAAATAATTTACGGTGTGGTGCTAGATCAAGATATATATGTCAATGAAATCCCATGTATCCAACCAATCTCTGTAAAAATCTATGTCTCCAACTGAAGAAAATATTTATCTGTTGATGTCACCAAAACTTAAATAGCATCACTAAATAAATATTGTCAAGGTTTGATATTATTGCAATTTCTTACTTGCTGGTGTACCTGTTGAACAGTTACAACAACTACAAAGAGCACAAAATATTGCTGCCAAAATAATTACTAAGACATGTGACTCCTATTTTAAAAGAACTACACTGGCTCCCGGTAAAAGAGTGTATCATATAAAATCTGTTTAACTTGCTAACAAGTGCTTACATGATTTATCACCTTACTACATTTTTAAAACAGTTTTTAATGTACCCTATGTTACCACCTAGAACGCTCAGATCATCAAGAGACAAAACAACCCTTGTTAAACCTAAAATAAATTACAAATCTTATGGCCAACGCTCTTTTTCATATTTTGCCCCACTTGTTTGGAAGAGGCTTCCAAAAACTATTAGAGAAGCAGAAAATCTCGAAACTTTTAAGAAGAAACTAAAAGCATTTCTATTTTCATCATATTTCAATTAGACAGAATCCATCCATGCTGTGGATCGTTGTGAGTTTGTGTGCATATGTACGTATGTGTGTATGTATGTGTGTATGGGTGTGTGGTGCGTGCGTGCATGAATATGTGTGTGCACGCGTGTATGTAATACTATACGTGCCTTTAAAATTGATTTTTGTAAATCCATAATATGTATCATGTTTAAAAGCGCATAGAGCATTGCATTAGAAGTGGATCGCTATATAAATGCAATCCATTATTATTATAATATTATTAATTTAAAAAAAAAAAAAAATAATTTAATAGGGCCTGAGTGAAGTGGTTAGCCGTACTAAGTACGGCTAGCTTGCCAGTCTAGCCATACTTAGATAGGCCCTATTGTCCGAAACCTATTTTGGCCCCACTCGTTTCTCTATATGAAGCTCTGGTGTCATTAAAATTATGACAAATGACTACAAAACTGTAAGCCCTTTGTTTCTCTAAGAATCTGCTTTCCTTGATCAAATATTTATCAGTACAGTTCCATAGAATTATACACCATAAAAATCAAAATATGGACGGATGAAACTTTTAATTTTAAGAAAAAAAAAACCCAAGTAGAAATTTAAACACATTGGGTATTGATGAAGACATATCCATCCGTCATTTATGTCTGCTTTTTCAGATGACCATAGTTCATTTGTTTCTTTATCAGTTTGAATGAAATTTAATTCCAAATAACTTTCAACATTCTTCTTCAACTAAGAAACTGTGAGAGATAACATAGATGGATTATAACCCCAATTAAATATATATGTCAGCTATCCCTCAATAATGGGCACCCAGCAATGAACAGTAAAACAAATGAACCCAGAATTTGAGACAATTTTAGGGAAAAATCAACAAAATTCATGAAATATCATAAACTGAATGAGAGTAATTTACTTTTTGATTCTTATGACTACCCTGCCAGTCTAACCCTGTCATTTTAAGTAAGGCAAGCCTGCCAGTCTAGCCGTCCTTAAGTAGCCTAGCTGTCATCGAGTACGGGGGGTTAGCCTGTCAGTCCAGCTGTATCAAGGGCCCGTCTACAGCCAGCCTGCCAGTCTAGCACTACTTAAACACCGTGCTCTTCCTTCAAGACACCCACTAAGATTATTTACAAATTCAAATGTCTTTTAAAAGTAAAAGTTTAAAATATATATATGACGACAGATTCAGGAGAATAAAATGTTTTAAAAACAGCTATTAAAATTAAAACAATTTAAACTTGTTTCGGACGACGTCATCCCCCGCAATGGTCCAGGGCATGGGAAGATCATCCGATAATAACACAATGTTATAAGTTTTTGTTGTGTAAAATAATTCAAAGTTGAATTTTTATGATAAAAATTTAGGAAGGACTTCCGTAATGAGCGACCACCTCAACAAACACAATAAAGAACTCTACCCACCCCTACCCCTCTACTCTGTCTCATAGTGGTCGCTCATTACAGAAGTTCTCCCAAAATCATAAATTTTAGTCACCTGGATCCCAACATCCGAGTGTTTGAAAACACCACCATGGTGGCCCTTCAAAGCTAAAAGGAGTTCGTGCAGCATTGTATAGTGTCAATAGTGATGGCGATGGTCGGTCAGCTGTGTTGCCAGCAAGCCAAAGTACATATGTTTCAGGTTCCAAAAAAGTCAATCAAGTGATAAGCGAATGCAGTCCGAAGCCAAACACTAGATCTATGCATCCATGCAGCCAGGATTTCTTCCGCCATTCATCATCAAATTCAAGGCTTTAAAAATTGATTTCTCTTTAGATTCAACAGCTAGCAGTCAGATGGTAACAGAAGTAGGATAGAAAAGTTAATGTGAGCTGTCTTTATATCTCTCACTGGCAATACACGACAGAATTTTACGTTCTATCGACTCTTCTTCTAACTGTTAGTGTGATCTGAGAATCTTGATTCCGTCTCTTCGTCTGGAGTGGGCACAGCAGTCGTCGTACCCCTTCTTCGAAATAAGTTAGCCTACCTACTAACAGAGTCAGTCACTTAGATCTAGAATCTAGATCTACATCTCGTCTCTAGATATCTAGGAAAGATAATCTAGATTCTAGATCTAGTCCTAAAAAAAGTCTAGAATTTTAGCCAACAACTTGAACAACAGTGGCTAGGTCTAGAATCTAGAGATATCTAGATAGTCTAGATCTAGATCTAGATTCTAGAGATCTAGATTCTAGATTCTAGATCTAGATATAGATATAATAGATCTAGATATAGATGTCTAGAATCTAATTCTAGATCTAATATAACAGAGTAACTTAACATCAAGATTTAAAAAATAATCTTGAACAGATGTGTACAGATTCGGTCACTTTGTATTGCAAAATTGCCGCCAGGTGCGGACATGACTTCAGTAGGCCTAGTAGTAGCAGTAGCAGCCTGCAGTTAGTTACAAACTTTACAATTTCAATCTCGAGATGGAATATTTTACCAACGAGACCTCCCTTTTCGGCAGATTTTGCGGAAGGAGGAGAAGAAAATGTACAATGCCAAACTGGCTTTCTTGTATGAAAATGCTGATCAAAATAGTATTTTTTTAAAAACAATTTCAATTAAGGCAAGAAAGTATATTTGAACGGAGATTAAATAAAAACCTTTAATGTCTAGAAATGATGATTCTGTAAAGTTCTCAAATGGAGGGAAGTCAAAGGGGAAAAATGATGTCTGCTGTTGCCTACAGGCTGCAGTTTTGAAGTCATGGACGATGGGAGGGAGGCGTCATTGTTGACATTCTTGTTTTGAGAAACTTTTGAGGTTGCCTTTGTTTACCTCTCAAACTCAGTGAACTGACTGACTGGTTGGTCTGGTACTGACTGGTGGGTGTAGAGTTCGGGCTTCAACAAAGGGTGAGTTATTATGAACCGAGGGTACGCCTTTCGTCCCTTGACCTGCCTGCCTGAATTAAGTCTTTTTAATACGACATTGAATTGGCTCCTCAATAATGATAGACCTAGACATCAAAACTCAAATTGTTTGCTCTTTTTGATGGGTCACTCTTCGGCGATGGGCTACTTTCCGATCCATCATGTGTCAAAATCCCGCTTTTTCCACAACTTGACAACTGTGACTGTGAAACTAGAATCTAAATCTAGATGTCTAATCTAGATCTAGATCTAGAATCTAGTAAGCCAAGCCATCGTTTCTACATGTCATAATTGTAGTTTTGCCTGTGGAAGCTTTCTCAACTTTTTTCTTGATAATCTAGATCTAGATCTAGAATCTAGATCTAGATTCTAGATCTAGAATCTAGAGGATTTGACTCCTTTTTTATGACAAATGACGTTGTCTTATTCCGATCAATATAATATTGGGGAGAGATCTAGATATCTAGATCTAGATCTAGATCTAGATATATCTAGTCTAGATTTGTAGATCTAGATCTAGATCTAGATCTAGATCTATTCTAAATCAAGATTAGATATTAGATCTTACAGTTGTTTCTGAGCCCAAAAGTAAAAGTCGTTTTGTTAATCTCTCATAATCATAATTATTTTGAGTTTAAGAGCAAGTCAAAAGGCGCTTGGATAACAATAACAAGATGGTGCAACTCGGTCTAAGCACTATTTCCTGTCCGCAGTGTCATACAATACCTAAAAATAGATTCTAATTATTAGGCTAGATCTATCTCTATGTGCACTTTATGTTTTGCCATCACACGTGACGTCGCCTGATCTAGATTTCTAGGCCTAGGTTTCAGCGTTTAAATTAGCAGGGGGTAGTGTCTAGATCTACATTCTCTTACGTTAGGCCTAGAGAACGTATCCAGTTAAATCCTGTTATGATGAGAAGGAGGGGACCTGTGCGAAATGTCTGTTATAGCAGGATTCTCGTTTTATTTAAGGGATGCCGTAATAAATTCAACGGAAATTTTAAAAAGTAGGCCTAATCTATGAGTTTGGGAATCTGTGTATATTTCTTTATGTTATCTCCCTTGATGATGATTCTGTTCAACATGACCTCTAGGACTTACTTGATCAAAAATTGAATCAGGTTTCTTTCTTTAGACTAGCGACGTTGACGACAGCTCGGCTTTGGCGATCAGAATGAAAGGGCTCAGGCGAACTAGCCTGCTGTGTTGTTCCCCACCCCACCACACCCACCCTGTGGTGTGTTCCGTCTGCTTGCACATGCATGGGTCTCAATAGTCCGCTATTTAGCGGATTTCCGCTACCGCCATTTCCTCCGCTAAACTCCGCTACCGCGACAGCGGGCCAATCAGAAAGAGAGTTGTTGGGAGCAGGGTGACTGCCAGGCCCTGGGAATTAAAAAAAAATCGCCGAGACCCGGGAAAATACATAAAAGATCTCGAAGATTTGAAAACCAAATCCATTAACGTCCTTTTTAAGTTCATTTCTGCCGGTCGCGATCGTGATTAATTCGGCTCTGAGAGTACGTTTCATGCGAACTGGTGGCTTTGGCGGCAAGCGGAAATGTGTCACCAAGGCTCGACTGGAAAATCAAGATCTACTTTCGCTTTCGTTACTACCCAGAAATTTGTCAGTCATTGTCTGATAACACAACCTTTATTGTAACATGCAGGTTCGGCATTACAAACGTGGTGTCGCCATGAAAATAAATCACAATATAGTAGTCTCCGCCTAAGATCCCGGTGCTCGGGAGCAAGGAAATACGGGATCTTAGGCGAACCGGGATCTTAACCGACGAACCCAGGGAAGAATCTATGGTGACCCATGTTAAGGCCCACAATCGGTAGAATGGTCTCCCTCCACTCTAAAATGAACTGACGTGACCGCTTGGTGAGTTTATGGCATATGGCGAGCAAAGAGTGGTTAACCTCGATGACCTATCACAGTGTATAGTGGGATGAGACGTGCCATTTTCACTTATCCTATCATGAGTCTCAAATTCTACGCTTATCCAGTTGCCCCTCCCTCTAACCTGTCGAAAATGTATAGCTTTCCATCTCTGACCGAGCCTCCCCCCCCCCCCCAGTCTGCCTCGCAAATTCGGGAGTAGAGACAACTTCTGCAATGGTCAGGGAAGAGTTCACAGTTCAATGTGATCCCTCCTGGAGTGAACATGTAGGCCCTACCCACCCAGCAAGTGATGTAAGTCTAGGGGGAGAGCTCAGGTGTGAGTGCGTTGTTCGGGGAAAACAAATGTGTCGGTCAGTTCACACCCCGGTGTGATCCCGTCTGGGGCAAACATTGTATCGCTTCATCGAGTTTTTCAACGTGTATGTGATCACATTCACGATAGTGGCTGATCTTTGACACGATGGACAGTTTATTGATCTCAACTTTTCACTTTTGGTTGATCGGCTGCCCCGCCCGGGTTTTTGTTCCGCAAATTATGATCTGAAATGCGGGATCTTAGCCGAATGTAGACATTCAGAGTGAATCAGAGCGGGACCTTAGGGGTGACTTTTGTATAGTAAAAATTCTGTTTTCTTAAAACAGCGGGATCTTAAGCGAACCAGGATCGTAAGCGGTGGGATCTTAGACGGAGACTACTGTATTTGTCACTGTGCTGTCGCTTGTGGGGGCAACCACCCAAAAAAAAAAAAGAAACGAAAAGAAAGTTATACAAGCGTCTTGTCGGGCTCGCCATTGTGACCGGTCAATGAACCTGCGCGCGTTCTGAGCGCTGCGAAGTACAGGACTCAGGAATGGGGGGAGATTATTTTTTTGTTGTTGTAAAGATGCACTCTGGGATAGGGGGAGGGCTGGATGCAACACCAGAGGACAAAGAAACTGAAACTGGAAGCAAATGTTTAATGTTTAGAATTTTGATTACTACTACAGCTCTCTACTCTCTGCAAAGTAAAGTGTCGTTGATGCAGGCCTTGTGTGAAATCGGGAACCATCATAACTAAGACTTGTAAGCATGTTTATGGAACTTAGTAGGGGCCTAAGAGTTCGCGTTTCATTGGATTGGTGACAGTAAATTAGATCTCTATATTTTAGCTTTCTGTTTAAGATTTGCAGATTTTCAGTATCACTACATCATGCCCTCCCACAGTTCTTACACCTCTCACACTGAATAGGTCTACTTGGGCTATTCTACTCAACTTGGAGTTTGAGCATTAATTTTTGTCTTTCATGTTTAGTATAGATCTAGGCCATAATTAATTTAATGCTATGAGTCATGACAGTCTATATTCTGGTTCTAGGCTCAAAGCAAGATTCATTTTTATATAGTTTATATATTGGTATGAAATTACCTTGCTTTGATAAATTGATGGTTTTTATTTCAGCATTCTAGGGTTCAACAGTATAATAATACATGTAATGGGTGTTTCGCGAAAATAGGCTTCTGTGGCGATCACCAGGAAAGTTCCTCCTTTTTTAGAATTCTGAGTTGAGACCCATGACATGTCACACATTCACTCCATCCATCACAGCATTGTGACCTCTCCATCCCCGCCTCGAAAAAGTGAGAGGAATGGTAGGCTAAGATAATTTGACTAGGCTGGCCTATCATGCGATGCGTTCTGCTTGTCTGCGCATGCCACACCCTCCCCACTCTTTCGCTCCAGTCTTCATTGTTGGCACACGTGGGCTCTCCCATGCTTTGTTTTGTTAGATTACGAAAAGCTATTCAACTGGCAAGGTTATATTATATGATATAAATATGTATTATTGACCTGTGCGCTCTGCACAACAGCAGATATATTCCTCTTTAAAACCGACTCACGTGTTCGTCTGATTGCGCTCTATAGCAGTAGTTTATTTACGAAGATAAAGAAGGGAAAGAACCGGGGGTTTTAGAATAGTGTCTTTATAACAGACTTCTCGTTATTTCAGGACTCGTTATAAGTATAAGTGGACTCGACTGTACAAGCTGTCTACGATCTAGTGCTTTCAAACATGGCATCAAATCCTGGTCCCAGAAGGTTTTTTTTCAGACTCTGACCAAGGAAAGCCACTATATTGAACTTTAACAGGCCTTGGTAAAAGGAAAAGTACAGATCTAGATCTAGATTCTAGACCTACTTTGTGTATAAAAGCTCCTCTTGCGGACAAAACTAGATCATGTGCATGCTTCATCACTAGATCTAGATCTACATGAAAAACGACAAAGCGACCAGTTATAATCTAATTACGGGAAAAAATGTGTTAGTCTGTCGGGAAGAGGAGAAGAAAAAAAAAAAAAAAAAAAAACTTCCAGGACTGGGATTTGTACCCACGCTCATAAAAAAATAATGGTTCAAACGCAGATGCGCTCTTGATTCGGCTCAGAACTTCCTACAACAAAGCGTAGATTTTAAAAGCCTTCTATTTAACGCACTGCGTTTTATTTAGCACTGGAGCTTATCGCAACGCAACGTTGCAAATAGGCACTTCTTTTTGCTTTGCCCGGAAGTTCTCGCACTACTCCTCTCTCTCTCTCTCTCTCTCTCTCTCTCTCTCCCTCTCTCCCTCTCTCCCTCTCTCCCTCTCTCCCTCCCTCCCTCCCCCAGCCCACCCCTTCTCTTTCTCTCTCACTGTCCACACACAAAATTGCACGCTTTTATTTTTAAACGCTTTCAACGCAGCGCTGGAACGTTTGTTCACAGTGAATGCTAGGCCTACACTGGTTGGTTGGCCTATCACTCTGAACGCACACCGGGTGAGAATAGCCAAAAGGCTTGCCTGCGCTATTCTCACTCAGGGTGCGAATAGAGGTAGCCCTTTTGAGAGAATAACATGATCTGACTGCAGAAATAAAATCTATAGGATAGAGGAAGAGTTCCCTAAGGAGCGAACACTATAAAACAAGAGTTTGAGTTTTCTATGTAGAGATAGTTCTAGATCTAGTAATTACTAGATGGTTAGTAGTGTAGGGTTTAGGCTTGGAGTAGGGTAAGGTTCTAAAGGTGTGGAAGGAATTCTGTAACGAGCGACCACCCCAACAAACACAAAAGAAAAGACCTACCCTAACCTTGGTTCAACCCCTGACCCCTAACCCTACCCCCTACCCCTTCCTCAAACATCCTCACCCTAACCATCTAGATTCTTTTCTACTTTGTTTCATAATGGTCGCTTGTTATGGAATCCCTCCCAAAGGTGTAAAGGGGTAAATTTTTACTTTCACTCCCGCACACAGTTTTTTAAGCACTGCTTCAGGGGTCAAACTGCAGTTACACTGTTTGCTGCAGATCACACATAGAGCCACTAAAACTGTTGTAAATCAATTATTTTCAAGAAAATTTCAAATGTAACTGTAAAATATCAAATTATGGGTTAAAATAGGGGGGCATATTTTTACCCACTAGGTCTTCTTATGTTTTTATCGTCAGAGTTGTGGGCTGTGTACTGGATTATAAATGAGGGTTCACACGCCTCTCTCACCAGCAGCTGAAAATTTATTACCGACTGGTCAACTTGGGTATGCAGTGGGAGGGACCTATGCAACCGGTCTATTATTCATGAAGGACTCACTAATAATGACAAGTGGCTGAATGGATTTTATGATACCTCGTCCACTTCGTCAGGGCTCGAATTAAACTTTATTGCCACATGCAGTGCAATGAAGGATTTGTGTAGCCATCTCAAACAAGATTTTTGAGCTGTTGGTTGATAAAATATAGTGGCTGCATCCATGTAACAGTGTAAGACAGGTTATTGATTTTACGCAGTGCCTTTATGTAGAAAAATATGCAGGGGGGAAATGAAAAGTGTCTGTTTGTACAGTTGGTCATCTTGGCAGGTTCAGCTGTAGTTTTGTAGTTGTCCATCATTATAATCAATGTTTTAGTCATAGTCACAGTCGCGGAAGAAGAGAGATTGATGTGCAGTTCTTCAGATTTGCATGTATGTTCTATTCACATTTGCTGGATTAGAGTAACAAATTATTTTTTAAATTTACTTATTTAAGGAATTTGTTCACATCTTTGATCCCAACAGAATGCTCGATTTTATGACTTAAGCAAGGCCATTGGTCTTTACTCCATGTTGTAAATAGTGTTGTTTTGTTTTAAAAATGTAAGTTGCTGCTTTTAAAACTTAATTTTCACTGTATTTTTAAACACATACAATTTTGACTTTCAAAGTAAAACCAAGCTATGCTATGAAAGTACATCATGAAATCAACCAACTTGTGTCCTGCACACTCTTATGATCTTCCTACTAATATAATGCAATTACGAGCATCATACATTTACCGGGCTGAAGTTAAAAAAATTAAATATAGTTTAGGGTCAGCTGAAGGTTTACATGATGTCTTAGTATGGTAGACATGCTGTTGTATAGTGTCATTGTAATTTAAAAAACATGAGGGGAGATGTTAGGGATCGTCATTTGTACCGGTGATTGTCTGGGACAGGTGGCTGTTAGAGCAGGATTGACTGATATTTCGTGTGTAATTAATTATGCTATTTGAGAAACTGTTGGAACTTTTTCTTTGTTACAGACTTTTATGTGAAGATGGTACCTGCGCAGGAGTCCTGATTGTTGTTGTGAGTACTAATACAAGTTGAGCAGTTGTTTCAAGCTTTCTTTGTCTTATTTTCTAGAAGTTTAGGAGCTAAGTTTTGAAAATATGTGTTCTTCTCAAACTTTTGTAGAATAAAAAAGGTTTAGATAAACATTGAATAAATAATGTATTGAAGCACCATACTGTACCACAGTGCACCTCAAATTTAAAGTCTGAGACGCACACCCCTATACCAATGTGGCCAGGGCCCAGAGAAGTTCTCAGTTAGTGCCTACCAACGGTTTGACTGTCTGTCCGTCCGTCTTCGAAAATGAAGAAGAAGAGGAGGAACTGAATGACATACATTTTGTTGATAATCATGGTAGGCAGGGAAATGATGAATGCTTGGTGTTGTTGTACTAATTGTCATCAGAACTAACTTCCATAATTTGTAACTTATCGCTTTTAAAAGAAACGTTTAACTCTACCGGAGTATATATGCTTTTGCCGTAACGCATTTAAGGACTTTGCGTGTATATTTCTGCCTACAGTATGATTCTAGTATAGTATGAATCATGAACTGAAAAACATATTGCTTTTATGATTCTTTTGGCAAATAAATGGAATAAAATGAATCAAATTTTGCAGGATGTTCAATGTTGAATAAATAAGGAATGAATTACTAACTGCTTTGTCTAGGATGATGTGTTTAAAAATGTGTGGAATCTGGTATTTTCTGTGGTGCTATGTTTTATTTTTCTTTTGACAGGGACCTGTCTGATCCCTCTGTTATAATGTTGTTTTCAATGATGACTTTCTTACACTTTATGTAAAAGTTTGTCGACAGATGTTTTAGCCTGTTTTCTTGTAGAGTGTGATTTAGGATCTAAAATTAAATGTAACACCTCTCTTTGCATGCTGACATGGTTAACTTTCAAGCGTGTGTGTTAAGCTACCCTCAATAATTAAATTAGTAACCTCAAAAATAGATAATCTGAATGGTTGTCTTAATTTACTTAAGATTTGACTCATTTCTTCAGATTCAGGATGATTTTTCGTTTTAAAACATTTGAAGTCCTGAACGATTTGTTAGATTTTGACACTGGAATTCGTGATTTCTAAACCTGGAATTTTGACTAGCCAGGGTTAGGCATCGAAAGTGAAAGCAATGTTGTTATATTATTTCTTTTGGCCATCTCAGAACTAGTACTCAAAATGCTCTCATATGAGTTGTACCCTCAAAGTTCTCTTCCTCACTCTGTCTCTGTATGCATGTGATGCTATTATTGTGGCTTGCTGTGATTGGTTAACAATGACCTAGCTTCACCTTCTGTTCATATATATTCACCACGACCTTGGTTTTTTTCCATCCGCTGAACGTGGTCTGCCTGGTCAAATAAACACACCAGGCCATCCATCTCTATGTTGTCTGAGCAGCTTCCCATGGCCTGCTGCAGTGGGCCTCCAGGGCAAGGAGGCTGAGGGGGCTGTAGACAGCAAACACAATCTGGTCTTTGGGGAAGAAAAACAAAACAAAACTAAGCAGAAATAGGAAGGGGTGGAAATTGGAGATGGGGGGTAGGGGGTTATTTTGACAGAACAATACAAGCTGTTTGGCCTCTCTTTGCATCGTATGTATATTTAAGAAGTGACAGGGCCGTTCTTGTGTTCCTCTACTCCTCATGTGTAGTTGTTGCCATCAAACTTTAATGTCTATATGGTATTTTTGCCTTTGCGCTTTGTGCTGAAACCGCTACCTGTAAGGAAAACACTTTTGTCTCATTTTCATTCCTGTTCTGAATCCATCCACACTCTGTCTTTCTCTCCTGATACCATGCCCCCCCCAACCCCCCTCTGTTTTTTCACATGAAATCATCTACATGTAGTAGCAACTTTAATAAAGGTTTTCCATGTGTTTGGGATTGAACTCAGGTTATTTAAGAAATGGTACGTTATTGACACTCCTCTCTTGGCGGTTTTTTTTTTTTAGACATTAGAGTGAAGGGCTGTGAGAATTACCCACAGTAACCATGTTGAAGAAATGAGTGTTCCAGACTCGATCCGAGGTCGTCCGTATTGTAACCAAACCAACTGAGCCCTCCGCGTGCCCAAAAACAACCGTACATGCTGTATAATAGTAATAACAAAGGCTTCAACTCTTCAAATAAGTGAAGTAGTTTCAAACACTTGGGAAAAGGAATAACCTTTTCACAAAAAAGAGCAAAAGACTTATAGGCTGAGCTTGACAATAGTACGTTTTTCTTCAGTGAGCTTAAGGCATACCAATGCCAATTGGTATTAACCTTCGTCAGATATCGGTCAGTGGAGCATGACCCTTGGGAGTGTTCCTCTTGTGACCTTATCTCTCTACCCCCTCCCCCCCTTACACACACGCACACACGCACAGTTTTCTCCCCCATGCACACAGACATGCTATTTTTGACCTCTGGACTCATGGTCAGTGAGTGATTGGATGGTGCCTCTGGCAGATCATCCTTCTTTTTACTATTGTTCTGCCGATTTTTAAAAAAATGTTGTCAGTCGATCGTGGGTTCCTCCTGCGCCCCCCCCCCCACACACACAAAACAAACAAACAAACAACAACAACAAAAAACAAACCAAAAAAAACAACGTCAAGTGAGCGTTATGGCGTCGGAATGTTTCTTTCTATACAACTCAAAGGACTCGTGATCAAAGAGGGACGCGTTTCCTATTCCTGGCTACGCCGAGTCCAACATTGTCTTTTGCCTTTAGAACAGACACTTCGCAAAAAAGTTTCCTCAAGGCACTCTTGTAAGGAACTTTCTATTCCCCCCCCCTCTTTCTGGGGGTGGTTGGGGGGGGGGGGGGTTGTGTACCTTCAACATAGGCTACGAGCGCTGTGTGGAGCAGGTGGTCTTGTACCATCTGCTCCGGGGTTAAGCACTTTCTGTATAAGTATACTTTATACGACTCTGTGACGCAAATTGTTCTTCTCACCTACCTTATGGCTCAGTTAGACTCGGTTTTCTGATGGACCCTTGCCTTGTGGGTTTTTTGTTTTTTAGAGATTGCTTTTTTTCTGTATAGTGCACGCGCCCTATTTTTCACCAACAGCCGTAGGACCGGTTCTTTGTTGGTTTCGTTGATGTTGTAGCTAGTTCATGGTTTGCCGTCAAGTAGGCCTTGACCCAGTGAACCCTGTCCGTAGCACATTATTTTCTTTTCTTTTAAAAAAATTAGTAAGTAATTTTCGACAGACGTTATTCAGTTGCGAGCGCCGTAAAACCTCTACTAAAACAAATAAAACATATTCGACAGACGTAATTCCCATGTTCAGTATTCATGAATTCGTCTGGAATGGGGGTTGGGGGGGGTTGTTGATTTTTCATTGTATTAAGACTAGTGTTTAGTATTGTTACGTTCAAAGAAAGTGGAAACGGTTTCCAGTTTTTTGCTCAAGTCGTATGGCGTCTGTCTACTAGCACGCATTAAAAATATCAGTTCTACGTTGCTATAAGTTATTATTTTCTTATTGTCCCCTCCTCTTCCTGCAAGGACATGTCTGTATACGAGGTACAATGTACCTGTCATGGGCACCTGTAGCTTGGTCTTATTGCTATGTTCAGGTGGTGTCGTGCTGGGCAGTGGTAGGGTGGCCTGAGTCGAATCCGCAACAGTGCTTCTTTTTAAACTTAAAGGCATGTTGTTTTACTAGCCTGTATGAGTTTCACCCCACTTCATCCTTTCCCCAACTTCCCGTACACAGTCATCACTGTTCTTGGTATAATATATTCAAATCAAGTCCAACGATCATAACTTTATAAAAGACTCGTGGTTTGGGGACTTCTAATCGGCAACCTTAAAATAATGTACTTGTATAAAATATCGTGTTTCGGAGTACACGTGCTGACGTCACAAAAATGTTTGAAATGGCACTGTATACATTTTATAGAACCGTCTAATACGTATACCGCACCTTTCAACAGTGTTAGAGTTTGCCTTTCGTATTGAATATTCATCGGAGTATTTGCTGAAATGACTAGGAATTAGGAATTTCTGGTATCTAAATTGGCCATGGCGTCATTTGACTGGTCTCTTGTGCAATAAGTCCCTCTTTTCGAGCCAAGTACCCTGTCGCGTACCGCCCACTCCCGCCTGTTATGTTTAAAGTTCTAGGTATCCTTATCAAACATACCGGCAAATCTTGTCGTCATGATAGCCGTGATTTATATACTAACTGTAGAGGCACACCCGCAAGCTACAAACCTCTCTCATTCCGCCTACTCCTTTTGCCCTTTCACATGATGATGATTATTTTTTTTGGTGGTTAATAGAAGCTATTTTACATGATTATTTGCTTCGTGTGACAATTAAGAGACACATTTCCTTACCCCCCCCCC
>NW_004797314.1:1389719-1397614 GCF_000002075.1 Aplysia californica | reverse complement strand
CCCCACACACACACACGAAAAAAGACAACCCCAAAACCCACAGACAGAGCAAAACAAACAGAAAAACGCCATGACCCTACTTCGAGCGCTGTGTATGATGAAAAGGAACCTACGACCGGTAAACTGACGTGAAACCTTTGCTCGACATAATTTAAATGTAGTCCTTTACTAACAGTAGAATGTCCGACCCCCACCCCGACCTATTCAGCTATGCAGAGACACTTTTCTCTTTTTTTCTGTGTGGAATGCAAGGACTTTAAAGAGTGGTAGTGGAGAGGAAAGACGTGGGGTTACTCAGCTGCATGTGCATGTATAATATCTGCAACAATGATGGTTACATTTTTTAAATACCGACCCTCTTGCAGCATGGGTTGAGCTTTTCATTACAGTAAATCGCACCACGTCAAGGCACTCTTAACTTTTTTCCCCATCTTGTTTGGTTAGAACAGAGCTTTCTTCCACCGTGTTTGATTAGAGACATAGAGTGTTTGTTAGGGATAATCTTTTTCTTCTTCAAAGAAACAGTTAAGTTAGAGAGACCTGTTCCCAGTTTTGCAGAATGTGTAATGACGAGAACGAAGGCAATTGTGATAATAGTAATAATGGTTTTAAAAAAGACAAAAACCTATTGATGACAGTTATACTACGAATGACTCCTCAAGCTCTACCATCGTATTATTTTTTGTTGGTTCTTTTAAAGATGGTACATGTCGGACCGACCCTATTCTTGGCAGTTTTCTTCTATGCGTACCCCCACCACTAGATCTCACAACCTGCAGCGCAGCTGATTTTTAGTTTTCGTAGGAATTCTGAATTTTGCCAGGCGAAGCTTACTCTTACCCATTTTAGAATTTTAGAGCCATTAAGGGATCTTTAACGTGTGCAACTTGCATCCGGGACCTCCGAGATGTTTTGCTCTTATCTAAAAAGGCTATGTAGTTAGATCTTACGTACCCTAAAGGTCAGAGGTGTGGCCGAAAGACATCAGCAAGACAACCAGGAGAACAGTAGAAAGAGTCAAGAATAAAGGGAAGAGGAGTCCAGAGGGGGACTTTCTAGAGAAGAGAATTTTTTGTTGGTGCCAGGTTTCGAACCAGGGACCCATTTAATGAGAAGCGATCATCGTTCCTCTAGACTAGACCCAGAGAGCTCCCATTCTTGGCAGTCATAGTTTCCTCTTGTAGGCTTTTTTTTAGGGGGGGGGGGGTGTCTGTGTGACCTGGTCTGTCTAATCCTCTGACCCGAACCGATCAGCTGGACCCGATTAGTCGGACAAGTGTAATTATCCTCCTTTGCTTACGTAAGGCATCATGCACCACTACGCGATTGGATTACTATGGTCACATGATCATCTCCTGTTTGCTGGGCTCCGAATTAACCCTCAGTGGCCCCCTTCCGTTGATTGTTTTTTTCCCCCACTCTTTCTAGTCGTTTTTCTTTAGCTATGTTGCCCCCCCCCCCCCCAACCGTACATACACACTCCCCTAGGTGAGTGATTGGCGGGTGCTCTGGTTGGGTTTGTTTCTTCTTTTCTATCAAACATATATCGTCCTTTTCTCCCCTCCTTCAATTTTGTGTTTGTTACTCTCTTGTAACACCTCTAATCTTCGGCACTTACATGACCTTATTGTGCTGCAAGTGCCGTAAAACGCTTACTAAAACAAACACTCCCCTAATCTTTCTCATCCTCTCCCGTGCTGGTCAGTGCCTCAGTGGGCATCTTTGCGTGATCTGCTTGCTTAACTTCTTTTCATTGCTACTATTGTCCACATATTGATTGTATTCTTGGAAAAATGTGAAAGTTGTTCTTTTTTTTTTTCTTTTTTAGTTTTGCTGTGTACTGCGAAGTCAGCTCATCAGCCGCATGTTGGTTGTAAAGTACGTGTTTTATGGCGGTGAGGTAACCCCGCCCTCGAAGTACATACCTGCTATTTATGTCTTGTTTGTTTGTTTTTCGTCGCGTTATATATGGCGAACACTGTATCGACGGTGTTGGGTTCCCTAAATTTTGAAACACTATCTTCTTATCCGGTGGTTTTGCAACGGGGATGGCTCTGTTTCTGTAGCGCTATAAGTAAGTAGATATTGAACGGAGAACCATTCATTGTGGCGTAAAGAGTGCTGAACAATATGCAAAAAGTAAATGAGAGATTTCGTGTTTGAGTTCAACGTTAAAATGTAATGATTCAATTTTAGAGATTTGGTTGGCGCTCATTTATCATGACCTTATGCAGTTGCGAGCGCCGTAAAACCTCTACTAAAACTAAAGCGATTTAGTGATTTCATTTGTATGTGTAGGTCGACACAATTTAGCTTCATTTTGGTGGCGGGCCGGGGCTTTGACCCCGCCTGTCAGGGCCATCCCGGGCTGAGAATGATACAGCATCCCAGCAGAAAGATCGAGATACCCGCGATACATGTACCGCACGGGAATCGAACTCGGGTCTCCTGCGTGCTACCAAAGAATTTAAATAACAAGATAGTTCACTCCTTTCTTTGGGCTTTTAAAAAAGTGTCCTCAAAACCCGGTGGCGCCGTCTTCGAAAAAGGGTGGACTTTGCGAACAGAGTTTCCCTACTTGCGTGAAAATCAATAAAAACGAAACTATTAAACTGTGCTATTCCTATTCTTCATCTGGAGAAACGAAAGAAAACAAAGACTGCAGCGCCATCTGAACTAATGCGCGGACTTCCGCGGACACTTTTTTGGTTGAGTGAACTATCTTGATACTCGATCTTTGGTGCTACACCGAAGCACCTCACCACCCACCATAAACGCCGGCCGGTCCCGCAACTTCTTGACTCTGTCTTGGGATTGAGTTTACTTACGCAAGACATCACGCGCCGCTACATGTGTTCAGAATGTCTCATCGTGGTCACATGGTTTATCTCCTGTCTGCCATGCTTTACATGCAGCATCTCGTGCTCCCGTTTCTTTTTTCCCCTTGACTTAATGTCCACTTTCTCTTTATCCCGCGCGGGTGGTTGGAGGGCGCTACTGGAAGGTCCTGCGTCTTTTCTTTCCCTTCGTTGTTTCTGTCTATCAGTCTTGCTTCTGCCCTGCAGTATATGACCGTTATTGTATCGATGTGCTTCTCTTTACGTCAACTTACGCTCTCTGTCTCGCCTCGCCACCTTTTCTGTAGTTATTAAATGCTCTCTAACACCCCACCACTCGCCTCCTGGTGGTCAGTAGACATCCCAGTATGATCTTCTCCCATGTCTTCTTTTCTACGTCATTATTGTTCACATCTGTTCCTAACGAAATGTGGACATTTTCGTCTTGTTTCCAGTTAAAGTGCAAGTCAATTCACCAGCCGCATGTGTGCCGTAAAGTACAAGTAGTTTATGGCAGTGAGGCAACCCCACCCTCGAACACATGTCTGCTATTTCTGGCTTGCCCTTTCTCGTTGTGATATCACCGGCACCGCTTCGACGTTGTACAGTTTTCTTTTCTTTTTTTTTTTCTTTTTTTTTCCTTTTCGCTCATTTCCTGTATGGTGGTTTTGCAATGGGGGAAATGCTCCTGTTTCTAATTACCAGATGCCTTGTCAGTGAGTTAATAAAATTGAATAGTGAGCCATTCGTTATGAACAAAAAATGCTTGTCAATTAACAAAAACAGTAAATGAGGGGAGAATGCTTTTTTCAAAATGTCTTGGTTCCAATACTATGATCTCGTGGTTTTATGACTCTGTCATGGGTTGGGTGAACTGAAAAGTCACCCCCCAACCTCGACATTTCTTATTTTCCGTGGGTGGTTGGCGGGTGTTCTGGTGTGGTTTGCTTCTTCTTTCCTATCAAACATCTATCGTCCTTATCTCCCCTTCTTCTTTTTTATGTGTGTTACTCTTTTGTAACACCTCTAATCTTCTGGCGCTCATATGACCTTATGCAGTTGCGAGCGCCGCAAAACCTCTACTAAAACTTAACTAAAAAACTCTTATTTTCCCCCTTCCCTCTCTTCTCTTTCTTTTTCTTTCCGTGTATTGGACGCAATCCCCGACCCAGTTGCACGTTAAAGAGGTGAGCTCCAATCTTATAAAGAAAAAAAGGGAGTGGAGTGGATTTCTTTTGAATCAAGTACCTCCATCTTTCTGTAGTGATAAGTATCACTAAGCCAGAGTCGAGATTTCTAGTTTTTGAAATTACCTTTTTGTCTATGGAGGCCGAAATCGTCTACAGTAATTTACTGTCTGTGGTATAGGTCCCATCGCTTGCAATTTAGTAGGTCAAGCTGCGGTATCTAGGCCCATTGTGCCGCAGGCCTCTCCCTACGATGACGCCCTTAACTTGTCCGCCCCCACTGGCTTTATATTAAAAATAGAAACTGGATGTTTCGCCCCAGTGTGCACGCTGCTCCAATTTATAGTCGGAGTAACGGGTGTAGCCTGACACATTCCTGAAGTGAACATTGCCGCAAAAGTACTTGACATTAATTATCCTTTCTAAAAAAGATGTTGTAACTTGCTTGGGCCCGATCTTTCTGTCGGGGCGTTGTGTCTATCTTAGTTTTGGTCGATCCTTACAAGCAGGGTGGAAGCCCGCCTCCTAAATGGTCTAAATTGTGTCGATTGGGGCATATTTTTAAGCACCTACCTGATCGTGAAAAAGGTGACAAAAGTTAGAGTTGCCAAGTGGCATTTAGAAAATACGTGTACCATTTAGAATGACGTTTTTGATGGGTCGGATAATGTTCCAAATGTCTTTTCTAAGGGGGGACAACATGGAACAGTTTAGTAAAAAGTTCACTGATCCACAAAAGGGATTCGACCGAGTTTCCTCCTCAATCAAAGTCGTACGCCCTCCTGCCTCTTTTCTAAATGTCTCTTCTATGGAAGAAAAAAAAAAGAACAATACGTTCACAGATCCACAAAAGAGACTTGACTGGATTTCCTCCTCAATCAAAGCCATGCGTCCCCCTGCCACTTTTCCAAATATCTTTTCTAAGGAAGAAAAGCAAAAGCAGCAATAAGTTCACAGATCCACAAAAAGCACTCAACTGGATTTCCTCCTCAATCAAAGTCGGGCACTCTCTTGCCACTTCGCCACCGACTTCTCAACGTTTAATTTTCCAACTGTTGCCTTTAGGCATGTTTTTAATTGATAGCCGACATTTTTGATCGGAGCCTACTCTTTAATGTGACCTTTCGACATAGATCTAACTCTTTGCGCGCTGTACTTTAAGAAAGAGGCTGCTGGCTGGCATTTCAGCGCAGCAAAAGTTGATGTTTGCACTCTCGCCCGTTCGCGATGCAGAAAAAGACGCGAGGGAAGAAATCTGAGAAAGGGGCTTTGTGTTGTCGTCGCCGCCAGCCATGCACCGTGACGAGGGAGCGTCGGTGTGACGTCAAAGGATCGTCATTCCGTGCCCCACCCAAAGGCTTTATCTTTTTTTTTTTTCGTCTCCTTTTCTTCTTTTTTGTTTGTTTCCTTCTTTCTTCCCCTGGATTTTTTTCTATCAACCTCTCATCCTTTCTCGCTTAGTAAATCTGTCATTCTCTTTCCACTGACTTCTCTTTCTTTGTTGATTTCTCATCGAAACAGACATTTTTACATATTTGTTTATCTGTCCGGTTGCCTGGCGGTGGCTGTTTTCCTGACATTAATTGTGCTGATATAAAGACGTTGTCGTCGTCTGTAGGCCCTACTTCATGTATTTGTGATATACTTCCCCCCACACTGTAATGTAGCCATTAATATTTCGTTGACTTGTTTCTTGCATAGCTGAGCGATTTTGTATGGTATGAATATTTTCCCGACATTTTCTTTGCTTTATCGTGACATTTATTTCCTGGGCGGGTGGGCGGGCGAGGCTTGGGCGACGGGTCTTATTGTAAAGTTTTTAATTTTCATTGCTGTTTATCTATTTTTATCCTTGGAGTAAAGTAGTATCAACAAACGTAGTATTTTGATTATGTCCTCTTTGCGAGAAAGAACAAATGTTGTAAACTTTACTTTCAGGTCTATCCACGCCACTGTTTTCATCTTGCTTTTGTCCACGTGGCCAATGACACGTGCATTGTTGATGTTATTCATGAACGTTGGTTGTTGGCAGGTGCTCTAGTGTGGTTTGCGCCTTCTTTTCTATTAAACATCTATCGCCCTCATCTCTCCCCCTTCTTTTCACTGTATGTTACTCTGTAGTAACACCCCTTAATCTTTGGAACTTGCATGGGTGGTTGGCGGCTGCTCTGGTGTGGTTTGGTCCTTCTTTCCTATAAAACAATCTATCGTCTCTATCTCCCCTTCTTCTTTTTTGCGTTTGTCACTCTCTTGTAACACCTCTAATCTTCGGCATATATATGACCTTATTGTGTTGCAAGTACCGTGAAACACTCACAAAAACCCCCCACACAACTTGCATGACCTATTTGTTTTGCAAGTGCCGTAAAACTCTTACTAAAACTAGAACTTGCTCTTGAACGGTTCTTACATGACGATGGTTCCCTAATTTACTGTGGCTATTTTCTTGTTCTCTGTGTCCTGGATTTCCTCCCTCTTTTCTTCGCCTCTGTTGCCCTGGCATTGCTGCGTATAGCTACTTCACAGCGAAACCAACAGCTCAGTACACTCTTCTTCGTGTGCCGTTGTGCTTTTCCTCTAAAAATTCTAGTTGATTGGCATCACTGATTGCTGTAGTTGTGCTTGACGACCTGGGCTGTGTCACCCATTATAGTTGGCGACTTGTGAATTTTGGTAGACGGTGGGAGATCACCCGGGTAGTGACAGGTGTTATTGGTCGCTTTTAAGGACAAGTAGGCTAACCCAGATTTTGGGGGTTTCCAGATATCTGGACCTACACCAAAAGTGGGCATTATCCTTCCTATAGGAGAAGTTTGGTTTCATTGGTGTGTATATTTGTTTGGCTATAGAGAAAACTATCCTTGTCTTTTAAAGAAACTGAACAAGGGGCAAAAACTTTACCTTCGATTTTCTCAAAACAGCATTTTTCGGGATAGCCGCCTTGTGCTTTAAAGCGACCATTTAATGCCCCGCCTGCAAAAACAGTGCATATAGATGATAGATGGGTGGTACGAACATTTTAGCCTCTTCTTAACGGTGACAAAAGTGGGCTTACTTTACTGTTTCTGTCTTCCAATACGGTACCGCAAGATGTCGAGGGAAGGTGCGATATCGAGGGTTGGCCAGGTGTGTTGCTGTTTGGATCGTCATGTTGGATGGCCATAAAAAGGCTAACAAGCACTTATGTAGATAGGACTTGAACAAAAAACAAACAAACAAACAAACAAACAAAAAAACAACACCAAAAACACAAACACCCCCCCCAAAAAAAACAACAAAAAAAAAACAACAACAACCCAAAATAAAACAACAAAACATACCAATAAAAACTGACAAAACAACAACAACTGTTATTTTTCCATTATTTCTGTAAATCTGCCATTTTTAAAGAGGAGGGGAGGATGGTATTATGAACTGGCTTTCTTCCAGGTCGATGTGCCCCTGTCTCATCCAAAGTGCAGTGCCAACAATGCTGTTGACCTCAAGTTAGCTTTACACTCAACTTCACGACTGAGACAAATGCCATACACTTAATACCATCGAATAATAAATTCAGATCCTCTCTGATGTGTTGGGGTCGTAACCCCAGCGGGAGATGCGTCACTGATCTCCCTCTGACCCCTGTGAAAGGGTGAATATGGTGGACAGTGACGATCATTGGCAGACGTGTTTGACCGATCGCCTGATCATTATATGGCCGTGTCCGCCTTTTGATGACGCAGCATAGGCCTGGTTAACTTCCTTATTTGTAGTACTAGTCCTTCAGTTTCCCCTCTTCCATCCATCCATCCATCCATCCATCCATCCGTCCGTCCATCCATCCATCCATCCATCCATCCATCCATCCATCCATCCATCCATCTATCTATCC
>NW_004797314.1:1387424-1389619 GCF_000002075.1 Aplysia californica | reverse complement strand
CCCTCCCCCATTTCGTCCTATGTTGTTCCCCATTCTGTCATCACTATCAAGATTCCTGACAAACGTGAGTGGATACTTTTGGAGAAATAGAACTTGCGCGCGACCCTTGGAACGCGGAAGTCCCGATTTTTGAGTCTTATTCGCGGACTTTTAGCCAGGAGTGTCTGAAGTTCCCTCTTTCCCTCCCCTGTGGTCCGTGGGAAGTTTTTGTCGTTGAACTTCCTTGGTGGGTGCGTTAAACGAGTTTGGGCTTTTAAAAAGAAATAACTGGGTGTTGTCTGCTTGGGCGGGCCGCTGTGTTGCAGTACTCAACTCCAGTCTTGTCTAGTTGAGGCCTTTAATTACATGTAAGTTGTTGCCATGGCTTACTTACCTCTGATATACAAGAGTGGGTGGTTGGCAGGTGCTCTAGTGTGGTTTGCTCCTTCTTTCCTATCAAACATCTATCGTCCTTATCTCCCCTTCTTCTTTTTTATGTATGTTACTCTATTGTAACACCTCGAATTTTCTGGCGCTCATATGACTTTATGCAGTTGCGAGCGCCGTAAAACCTCTACTAAAACAAACTGATATACAAGTGTTTGATTTACGTTGTGTTGAGGTCTGCTTCTTTTTTCTCTGTTTTGGTGGTTAGTTGGCTCCTTCTGATGTGGTGTGCTCCTTTTTTTCTATCAAAAGTCTGTCGTCCTTAGCTCGCCTTTTTTTGTGTATAAGCTACTCTGTAGTAAAACCTCAAATCTTCGGCACTTATGACCTGTAAGTGTTTCAAGTGCCACAAAAATCTTGCTAGTTCTAAAAAAAAACAACTTTTATTGAGAAATATCTCATTTTATTGACAATATTTCTCTCTCTCTCTCTCTCTCTCTCTCTCTCTCTCTCTCTCTCTCTCTCTCTCTCTCTCTCACGCTTTTGTTGTTGCCCTCATCCCAAAATGGCTTGTGCCCCCCGGCGGAAGTATATCATGCTCTCATTATTTTCTTCTGAGTATTTTCGTTAAAAAAAAATTGAGAAATTTGTTTATTTTTGTTACCGTGTATTCATACATATTTATTTATATAATAGCATTCTTGGCTGTTGTTGTAAGACGAATTTGTAACCCAATAAGCCCGTTACATTCTCGAAACTGTTTCAGCTGTTTGACGGCTTGGAAAGTGGAGGGGCTGTTACTGTTAAACGATGCGTGAAGTGTGTCGAGCCTTACTAGAAAGAAGTGCCATTTGGGGGAACGATATAGCAATATTGTACTGTTTGCTGACATTGCGACTTGTTTTTTTTTATATTTCATATCTAGTCTCCCCCCCCCCCCCCCCCCCCCCCCCTGGTTTGGGGCCGGGAGGCCCCGAAAAAACCCCCCCCCCCCCCCCCAACCTCTTGTAAAAGGACTTTTTAAAAAGGGACAGTGACAAGATCACTTTTTGTGGGACACGATAAGAGAAAAGATTATACCATCTTTATGAACTGTCAGGTGTCATCAGGTCATTGGTCATCGAATTTTCCGTGCATTGTGCCTGATGGGCCATAGCGGTACTTTGCACTGCACTCACTTTTCAACCGTGTATATGTTTAGTTGTGGAGTTCTTTTAGTCTTTTACCATGAAGCGAATTAGTGGAAAGTGTGTCTATATGTGCATATATTACGTTCGCTTTAAAAATATCATTTTTCGCTTTCGTGCGTTTAAAACGTGTCGTGGCGTCACACATTTGCTACGGCTTTTCTCTCTTTTATAATGTTGAAAGAGTGTAAGCAAGCATTATGCTGAGACAGAACGTTCTTTTACCTCAATTCGTACCACATAAACTGCGGTGGGGGTGTTACATTTCAAACCAGCTACATGGCTATTGGTAAACAATTTAAATCAGCTCAAAGAAACTACCCCAAAGAAAGCGTGTGAATTTAGCGTAACAACACTCCGTCCCCTTCACCTTACGCAAGAGCTGCTTTGGGGAGACCTCCCACTCGTATGCATGTGCCGTCTTGCATCGTGACTAAGGAAATAATTCAGCCCAACACAGGCACAGTGCAGGAAAGGCAATACCACTTTTCATGGTGGAACAGCACGTAGGAACACCTATATGATCATAACTTTTTAAATATACGCGAATGGTATTTACTCGCTAGTGTGTCGTCCCTGCCTTTGTTCCTGACCTCTTTTTTTATGTGTTGCTGGGCTGGGAAAATATAATAAAGTAACACC
>NW_004797314.1:1385047-1387324 GCF_000002075.1 Aplysia californica | reverse complement strand
GGGGGGGGGCGGTTGAAATTAAAGTAGAACGTAGAACAGACAGAAGTGAGCGAGACGTGTCGGTTGTAGAATGTTTAATGTGTTCACTAAAGTACAGTAGGCTATGTAATATTATGGAGATTGCGATTGAGGGTGTCGGCCAGAAATAGAGAAATGCTCGAGTGTGTGGGCAGGCGAGAAAGGGGAATCCGGGTCATGTCGAAAGCTTTACTTACCCTTCGACCCTTCTCATTGGCTGTTGACGGGCGTACCTCTTCTCCTTCAGGCGGTGTGACGATACAACTGGGAGGTATGCACCGCCTCCGCCATTCCTCCCCCTCCCCTGCCCGACAGCTAACTTTTCGCTTGCCTATACCACACCACTTGAGTCGCCTCTCTCGTCGCTGGGCCCGATGTCATGCGATTTTTTTGGAACTGGACAAACACCCATTTCCAGGCGCACCGGATTTTCTGATACACCACTTTGCGATTAACCGGTTCAAGGTAAGTTTTCGTTAGTTTGGGTTAATAGTTATAGAAAATAAAACTAGCTATGGAAAAATACGAAATTTGCCATCTTTATTTATTTATGTTATGCCGAATTTCAGTGTAAAAGTTTTGTCAAAGCATGGTCCTTCATTTGGACCTCTCGTATATAATATGCCTGTTTTCATCGAAAAAAAAAGAACAGTTCAAAAACGAAACAATTTGGGACAGAAAAAGTATTTCTTTAGAGTCTATATAAAAAGGTGCTCTTGCTGTCTTTATGATTTTCTCAACGGTTCAGCTGCGCTGACTGAAAGAGTCGCTTTAGTTCCATGGGATGTCTGAAAGACGCGTTTTGTGTAAATGGACAATTTGTATTATTATTCTGGATCTGCAGATCTTAGTGAGTGACGAGTTTCGGCGAGTGAACCGAATATCCGTATTTGTTACTCGGATTTTACCCCCCGTCCTGTACGATTTGCACCTGAACGCTCGTAGCGCAGGCCCGTGTGAAAAGGCTTTGACGTCCTCGCCTCAGAGCCCAGACCGCCTCTGTCGGACATACATCGTTTCTTTCCTGTTAGGCTAGATCTAGATCTCTACCTGTGGAGTTAACAACTTCCATCTAGACTTTGTACTGCTGTCTCTGTAGATGTACACACAACAGGCGTTGTATTTCGTACCAAGTCACACTGGTGTGAAAAAAGCCTTTAGTTCTCTGTTCGAGACACGACTCACCGTAAGAAGTTAAAAGTGGATCTTGTCCAGCAAGGATCTGTTACGTCCAATCTTCTCCGTCTTCAATATTGAGAGGGTTGTGCTTCGTCGTCGTGATTAGAGGACTTTTAACGTTCCTTCGGTGAGTTTTTGTCAATAGTAACTTCTACAATCTTAGTATATGTTATGGTAACGTAACCATCCCCCCCCCCTTTTTTCCCCCCAATAATATCGTTTAGTAGAAAATAATGTAAAAACAAAAAGGTGTGCCTTTTGTAGTCTTGGGCCTCCCTCTAGCACTAGATCTATGTCTACCCACAAAACCTTGAACTGAACCCTGTTGCTTTTAGATTATTTTTTACGCCAGTAGGCCTCCTATATTAAAAAGCCGACACTACTGGGGAGGCATTTGAGAAGGCGAAATTGGCCTAGAGCAATTAAAATCATAGTATTGCTTGTCTTGCTTATGTTACGGGAAAGATTAGCCTAGTGTGGTTAAGAAGTAGCTTTCGCTTTCGTTGACGAAGTTCACTTTCGTCTGTTCTCGATTTAGATTTACTGAAAGTAGTATTGACACCTGGGGTCCTAAAAGACGAACCGTGGCTTCTGATAGAGCTTAAGCCTGAAAAATAATTTACAACTGATGCAATATTGTTCCAAAAGAAGGTAATACATGTATATACAGATTTGAATGGCATACGTTTAACTCTAATGCTTGTGATAGGTGTGTTGTGCGGTCGAGGATGAGGTTTTTGCATTGAGTCCTCATACTGTTGACGAACTGAAGGAATTCCCGTTCTGAGAATTTTAAAGTATTGGTTTGTGTGTGTTGGCCTGTCACAGAGCCGATCTCCAGCTCCAGGAATGTATAGATACATGTTAAATGAAGACATCGGGCCTACCAAACAATTTGAACATAACCGCATCTCTGTTTTAACCCTGTTTTGCCCTTAACGTACTTAACACCCCCCCCAAAAAAAAACAACAAACAAACAACAACCCAACCCACCAACAACAACAACCCACCAAACAAACAGACAAACAACGGAACAAGCAAAACAAACAAACAAAAATATTAAATTTAATTAAAATATA
>NW_004797314.1:1379394-1381693 GCF_000002075.1 Aplysia californica | reverse complement strand
TAAATGTTTCGTGATATTTTTGTATCTAATTGCTTCGTTCCTTTGCTTCGAAAAGCTATTTTTTCACGTGCACACTTTCGTGCACGCGGGTACGTACACTCGCTCTCACACACACACACTCATACACACACACACACACACACACAAACACACACACACACACACACACACACACACTTTGGCACACACGACCTACTGTCCCAAACTTGGCCCAGAGTTGTGCCTCCCAGCGAAGGCTACAAGGAGATCACAAGGGCTTGTCTGTCCTTTCTGTTTGGGCAAACACAGGCGTGGACATAGCTTGGACGAAACACGGTCCCCTCGACCACACACACACACACACACACACACACACACACACACACACACACACACACACACACACACACATTCTCTTTCTCTCTCTCTCTCTCTCTCTCTCTCTCTCCGAATTTTGTTTCTCCTAAGATTATCCCTTTCGAACTTCTGATAACCTTCGTCGCCCTTCGGTTGTTGTTGTTGTTGTTAAAAAAAACCTTCTCTATTTATTCCGGGCGTAGCTAGCATTGATAGTCTAATGATAGTTCTAGAAACGTTCGATACATGACGAATAAGTGTAATAAAGGATTGAAAGTGTTAAGATAAAAAAAAAGAGATCCAAAAGTAATGGCAGCGTTTCCTCCGCAGCGAGTTTGGCTTGGCAAGTTGTCAAGTTGTCAGGAAAATTTCAAATTTGTTTGGTGTGTTGCACGAAGTTCGGGGGAGGGGGGTGTTGATTTTGTTTCTTCATACTCTGTTGTTATTTATTGTTAGGGCTTTGTGACGTAGCCCCCACCCCCAAACATTGATGATACACACCTCCCTTCCCTACACCCAGGAAGACCGCACTTCTCCACACCGTGCCTCCTCCCCTTGGAGTAACTATTAATATATAGTTACTCCAAGCTCCTCCCTGTCTGAACTGTTTGTCTTCATCTTCTGTTACGGTTCGTCTCCTTGTCGCCCCCTTCTCCAAAATAACGCTTTTATTTTATTTTATTTTGGCCTCTTGTTTTTTTTGCTGTCCCCTAAGTATTACGATCTTTGTGTCCTCTGGTAACGGTGAAGGTGAACTTGGCTGAATACATGAAAGGCGTTTCACTCCGTAAAGAATAATGAGCTGTACGTTGTCACATGTCACACCGTGATAAGTGTATGAATCGAAAACGAAAATGCTCCGGCGCAGTTATTAAAAGTGCATTGGAATTTGAAAGTATACATTAAGCTTTTGGAGCGACTTGACTATGGTTTGCCTGTTTTACTGAATGGGTTATTTTTTTAGGTACATGTCAGAATAAGCAACATCGATTTCTTTTCTTCTATTCTCTTGTCCCTCCTTAGCTGTTTCTTTTGTACTATCTGTTTCTTTTGGTCCAATTGCAAAGAAACACATAATATATATGGCAGTCTTGTTTATGATGCTACGTGTGATCGATAGGACTAATGATTTACTCAATCGTCCTGCGTGGATGAAAGAGAAGGATAAAGGGCTCTCGGCGCCCGCGCGATATCCTCGAACGATGTACTTCATGCGAAATAATCAACGATGTGTTTGTCTCAAGTTTGCTCCGTTTATCATTCGTCGTATGTGAACTTCAGTCTAATTTTCAATTGTTTTAGTAGTTCTGGTACACGTTGTACGTAGTCTTTGACTAGTATTCACACTATTCTGTTGTGTTATGCGGGGATAGGGCGGGCAGATGTTGTTCCACCTAGATTTGTTAATTACGTCATGGTTTTCCAGATGAGAAAATGTAATTTATTCCATCTCTAGAATTGAAGGGTATTGTCTCAAGTTCCTGGGCAGAACCGTTGTTTATGTTGATATTTTGTTGTCATTTTAGTTTGCTTTGACGACTTTCCTCTTGCATTAATTGTCTGTGTCTAGTTTTTTAAAATAATTTTGATGTGTACTGTTTTAATTATGATTGTTCGTGCCTGGTGCAGTGCGGTTGCTAGAAGTGTCCTGTGGATATTTGGAATTACGCTTAATTATATCAAGTCGGAACAGGTCTTCTTTGAGACTACCATTCGTCTGATATTAGTTTCGCTACATAGTATAGGTGTTATCACCGTCAGAGACGTGCTCTTGCACGCATACAAGGGATTAGACTGTCATATCAAGCAGGTCATACCGGGTCATGGTGTGTGTGTGTGTGTGTGTGTGTGTGAGTGTGTGTGTGTGTGTGTGTGAGAGAGAGAGAGAGAGAGAGAGAGAGACAGACAGACAGACAGATAGACAGACAGACAGACATGCACAGAGAGTGGGTGTGCGTGTGTG
>NW_004797314.1:1370321-1372821 GCF_000002075.1 Aplysia californica | reverse complement strand
CTTACTACTGTTATCAATGTCCGAAGATGAAGCTGATTACCTGGCTTCGCAATGTTAGTTCAGGGGGTATTTTGATGAAGTTACTGTTTTATTTTTAGTCTGCAGTTAGTTGAACTTTCACCTTAAACATTACTATCACCCGATCAAGTGGTTATCAGAGTGGTTTTTAGTACTTCGTGTCTTGAGTCACTTCCCTTTTTGCATTCAAGGAAAACTGCGCAGTTGTTTGGGGTTTGTTTGTTTGTTTGCTTGTTTGTTTTTTTTTGTGTTTTTTTTTTGGGGGGTGTTTGTTCGCGTGTTTGTTTGTTTGGGGTTTGTTTGTTTGTTTGCTTGTTTGTTTTTTTTTGTGTTTTTTTTTTGGGGGGTGTTTGTTGGGTTTTTCTTTTGTCTTTTGTGCTGTTTATCTGCCACCCTGTCCTTTCACTTGGGGGGGGGGGGTTTTTTGTGGAGTGGCTCGTTTTTCTGCAAGGGTATAGTATCCTACTCATCCCGTACTGGCTCTGACAGGAGGGGTTAAAGGTTAAACCGACCCATCTGCTCTAAATGATCTGAGATATGTCAAATGTCAACAGGGATTACATAATTTTTTTCTTCTGTTTTATATTATTTCTCTTTATTAAATGCCACATCTTTCTGTCCTGTTATCCATTTCATCGTCTGACTTCCCGCAGTGCGTGCTTCAGTAATCGGTCAACACTCACTATCACGTGCATTCTGTCACAATGAACTGTGTACCTCAGTGTGGCAAGGAGGAAGAAAATATAGGTCACGTGAACTGTGTAACCGTCGTGCTCATCGACCAGGACGGCGTTTGTTCGAATTTTTGTCCGTTTGTTTATTTTTCTTTGTTGGCTATATTTGTATAGTTTACTCCACTTCTTGACCCATCTGACCCCCAGATCAGCGATAACGGGACAACCGCCAGAGTATAATATCTATTTGCTTTTGAATTAGGGTCTTCTGGTCTTTGTTTCTTTTTTGTGTTAGCTTTTATATTCTGTTGTCTTGCCAACTTACTATGAACTATGACTAAGTAATTCATCCACATCTTGTGTGTGTGTGTGTGTGTGTGTGTGTGTGTGTGTGTGTTTGTGTGTGTGTGTGTGTGTGTATGTGTGTGGTCGTGTTCATATGAAACATTCTGTTCGCTAGTGCTATCAGGGTTGTCATTGATAAGAGACTACACATGTAAATATAGATCCTCTTGTTCTCTTTGTCTGGGTATCGTTGGAATGTCGTGGGCTGTTTCTTCTGCCAGAACTCCAGACGACCCTTCATTACTTCTTGCCAGAAATAATACGAACGCACCTTAACATTGTAATAATTTAGTACCTATTTTGTAACCATGATATTATTCCTTGGAATAATATGTAGGACGGCGTGTTTGGTACTGACGTAACGTTTTGGCACAGAGTGATGGTTAGTAGCTCAGGAAGTCCCGATTTGATCTCATTATTGATAAGCTTTGCGTCGCGATTATGCACGCAAGATTAAATCCCACCTAACAGTTAATTTTAGACGTAAACCGTAACTTTTCGCTTACCCTTATATATTATGATGTGTCCGCGAGCTAATCAGTTCTCTGTTTTTGGTTCCCCAACCTCATGAATGGTGTACATCGCACATTTCCTGGACTTCTAGTACGTTTGAGATTTATGTAGATTGCTCGTTTGAAGTGATTGTCTGAAGGGGCGCTACCGGTAGGTATCTGCCTCTTCCATACTTGTATACCATTAATTATATCGCGTTCTCGCCTCCGATTCAGTATTGTAGCCGCCGGTTTAATGTATTTCTGTAGTAAATAATCGTAAAATATAACTTAAAAAATAAAAGGAAATGAAATGAAACGCTATACAAAGTAACTGTGCAATTGCGGGTCTGGTCTTTCAAGTTTATGTTCAAAGACAGCTCAAGCCCATCGCTTTAGGGCTGTCATGAGCAGGAAACATAACTGTTCTGTATCTCCTACGAAAGACGGGTTGATATTGTACCGAATCATGTTCTCCGTCCACTCTGGGTCTTTTCCTTGTTGTTGTGTTGATCACTTCTTTTTTTTTACAATTTTTTATTTAAATTCTATTGCCAAATCCAATTTAATGACATTTTTAGTGTTAATGTTATTCCCCCTCCCCCTCCTTTTTTGTGGTTGGAACTTTATGTTTACTTAATGATTTTCCGCCTTTGGCGTCATGGACCCCTAATTTCCCAATCTTAGGAGGGAACAATATTCTGGTGGTGACAATCTCGAATGTCGTTTTCGTTCTGATTTATAACAATTTTGGTTTTGGTTTCTTTTTTGGTCTCAACTGTTACGTTTGTTACCCCTTCACTGTGATAGATTATGGAGGTGAAGTGTTCAAGTGAAGGAGTGGATTTCCAACCCTGAAGTGATTTACTGCTTTAGCTACTTCTCTTTACGTGCTTTTAGAATTTAAGGGTATGCGCTATCTAGTTTTCACAAGAAGCACTTTTGCTACTGAATACGTTTTCTATCACCCCC
>NW_004797314.1:1367841-1369812 GCF_000002075.1 Aplysia californica | reverse complement strand
ATGCTTCCCGGGAAGCTGAGAATGTTTCGGAGTGTTCTATGGTCTGCTGGGGTAATAATATAGTGTAAAGCGCATAGAGCCTGCTGTTGAGCGGGGATTTGCGCTATACAAATGCTATCTATTATTATTTTTATACGTGTTAGTGCACAGAGGACTGTCCCCCAGGATCCTCCCTACCCTCTCTGCTCTCAAAGAGATAACAAGCGCCGGATGATAGCTTCCGACTGTGACCTGGTAAAATGGTTATTATCTCTGTGTGGATCATGAGTTCATGCAGAGGTTGGAGGAGGCCCGGACAGAACCTACCTCCCCCCACCACCCCGCCAAAAAATGCTTTTATTATTTCTGTATGCCTGCCTGTCCTGCTTTGTTCCTGTTCTCTATAAACGGTTTGTCTGTCCAGTTTATCTATTCTTCTGTTCGTCCACTCGTGTGTACGTGAACCATCCGTAACATCCCAAACTAAAATTGCAAACCCATCCATTTATCTCCTCCCCCCCCCCCGGGTTCTATTCTCTTGTACGGTCTGCCTGCCTGTAATACCTAAAAGACCAGTGGAAGAAGGGCGCCACTGGTCAGCCTTACTTCTTCGCTCTCCCCCTAATGTTTCTGTCTTTCTGTCTTGCATTTTCCTCCTTCACTGAATAACAGAACTGAAGTTATGTCAGAGCAGTAGAAGTAGCGGACCATAATGGGACGTCTTAAGATATCCTTTCGGTGGGAATAAAATGTGAATACTGACGACATGAATACATGATTGATGTTCCTGACAGACTAATAATTCTCTTTATATCTGCTGTGCCGTGTGTAAAAACATACTATCTGTACGTTGCTGGGGCGTCAGTGTTTAGGTGGTGTTTTATATCTCAAGATATCAAACTAACAATTCGTTCGCTGCTATAAAATCAGTACATGATAAAGGCTGAAAATGAGGCTTGTAAATAAATGTCGTCGTTTTTCCCCTTAAAATTGGTTTACTTCCTTCTCGATTTTTAAAATGTTTTTATTTTTAATTTTTATTTATTTAATTTATTTATTTATTTATTTATTTATTTTTTTATTTTTTAAATTTTTGTTTGTTTGGGGGGGGTCTTTTTTTCCCTAAGTCTATTCATTCATGTACATGAGCAGCGCGTTCAAGATATTTTATGGTCTTTCAGAGGAACACATTTATTACTCCAACTTATAAAAAAAAGATAAAAGATAAGTCAACGGACAAGGGAAGTGTGTAGAGTCTGCTGTTCCTTAAAGCAACGACTTTGTCGTTTTGTCACCGTGGGTGGTTGGCGGGTGTTTTGGTATGGTTTGTTATGTCTTTCTTTTCAAACTTGTCTCATCCTTATCTCTCCTCCTATTTTGTGGTAGTTACTCTCTTGTAACACCTCTAATCTTCGGCACTGATATGACCTTGTCCTATTGCAAATGTCGTAAAAAAAAAAAAACCCTCTTACTTTTCACTGCAGATGTGAAGGGGCGGCTCAGCTGATGAGGCGAGGTCATGTGGATGATACCGTGCAGATTCGACCTACTCAAACTCTCTCTCTCTCTCTCTCTCTCTCTCTCTCTCTCTCTCTCTCTATCTCTCTCTATCTCTCTATCTCTGTCTCTCTCTATCTATCTCTGTTGTCTCTACAAACTGTTGGCTCGAGTGCTATTACCAAATATTGTCTCGTCAAGTGGGACCATAAACCTCTGTGTCACCCTGTGCTGTTGCGACACTCGAAGCGAAAGGGAGTTTCCGAGTTAGTGTGACGTAAGAGCCATGGGGAGGTCTACCTTATCAGCTGGTGGCGATAAGTGCTGTGTATACGTTCCGTCCAGAATCGTATGTGTTAGATGAGATTCTACATACCCTTTTCCCACCTTTATACCGACTGCTAGACTGTAAGACTTCATTATAGATCAACGCCATTTTGAAAAAGTGATGTTTGGCGGAGTCTTATACTGAGCAGTCAATAAAATCTCTGCCCC
>NW_004797314.1:1350897-1367617 GCF_000002075.1 Aplysia californica | reverse complement strand
TCTCTCTCTCTCTCTCTCTCTCTCGCATTCTCTCCTTCTTTCTCGCATTCTCTCCTTCTCTCTTTCCTCCTCATCCTCCAAACTTTTCTCTCTTCCGCTTTCTTTATTCAGTAAAGACCGGTTCTTTTCTTAAGTTCTGTCTTTAATGCAAATTTTGGACACAAAGAACCTGTCGCATTGAATACTGTTTTTACTATCTTTCTGTCAGCTGACATTTTGTTGAGCTTGATCAGCTTTGAAAGGATGGACTTCGGGCAGATTAGGACGTCAGGTTGTTGACCGCTGTGTTCCTCTTTTGTGTCTGTTAATTTTTTCTTTTTCTTTTTTTTTTCTTCCTTCCTTTTTATACTTAGACACGAAAACAGATCACGTTGTTGTGTCGATCATGTCTTTTCTGAGAAAAAGGACCCCCCCCCCCTCGAGTTTATCTATTTTGAGTTCACTGTTAGGTTGTTCGCTGAATTGTGTATCGTCACTCCTTATGTCTTGTAATGTATATCCTTACTACTCTATCATAAGCACAAGTAATATGCACTATATTTCAATGTGTCGCAGAGGTTTTTTTTGTGTGTTTTTTTTTTTTTTAGACGTTTTGAATCATGTGTGGGTGGTTGACGGGTGCTCTGGTGGGGTCTGCTCCTTCTTTCCAAACATCCATCGTCATTATCACTCCTGCTTCTTTTTTGTGTTTGTTACTCTCTGATCTTCGGCATTTATATGACATTACTGTGTTGCAAGTACTAAAACTAAACTTGAATCATGTCTAGAAAACTCTGATTGGGTTGGTGGGTAGTTGGAGGACGCTGCAAGTAGACCAGTTGGCCTTACACTGTTACTCTTCCTCTTTTGTGTCTGTGATTAGTCCATCTGCTTTTTCAGCTTTGTACATGTACTAACTAGAATTATCACGTCTATGAGCTTCTGTGTACTCCGACTAAACCAGACTAGGTGCTGGACACAGTCATTTAGTACACTTTCTGTATTATGTATATTTGTCTTCATTACTTCATCTTTTGGTGCCTACTATAATATGTAATACAGTTGGTATAGTCCAAGACGGCCACCCATTGTCGAGGACAAAGGTAGTTACCTTAGACAGTGGGACTTTTTGGACATTTGTCATGTTATAAAAATTTTATTATGTTGTTGTGGGATCCAAATATTTCTCCTGCTAACTGCAATAGTTTTCAGTGTCTCTGAGCATGTTGTCCTAGTGAGGAAAGGGAATCGGGATATCTTTTTTCAGGTTTCGAAATGACCCATTCCTTTTCCAGAAGGGAACTCAACGCAAAGCAATATATGGAACATTTACGGTATTCATAATTCACATGTATGTTCAATGCCTTGTCTCAGCCCTGCAGACCCAAAAGAACTCTCTCGTTTTACACAGCGTGACGTCACTGATTCACTATAGGTGTAATATTTGTTGAAAGAAGCAATAGAATTGGAATTTTTTTTAAGGGTTTAGAAAACCATGCCTTTACTTCTGTCCCAGTTTGTTGGGCACGAGTGCCATGCTTGGCTGAATTTGAATAAATCAACCAACGTTTAATGTGTAAGGGCTTTTAAATTTAAGTCATGCTCAGCAGTAAAGTAAAAGGAGCTTTATGTGGATCTTTTAAATGGAATGTATTCGTTGTAGTTCTACTCTATGAGGTAAATTTTGATGGTTTGCGATTTCTTGCTGTACTAGATATAATATGTCTTTCTTGCCCAATGGATTTGGTTTTCTTGTCGTGCAAAGCCTGTGCCTCGATAAGCACTGTGTGTACTTTTAAATCTGTGATAGTATCAGTGTAATAAGACCCTCATTTTGTAATGAGATTATCGTTCATGTCAAGATGTCGCTCCACTCTATCGGTATGTGAGAAATGTACTCACAATGGAAATATGAGAGACTGTGACATTGGAGACAGTACAATTGGCTAAAACAGACGTTTGAGAGAGAAGAAAAAAGAAAGAACCTGAACATGTCAAAAGGATGAGACTAACTTTTAATGCATCCACTCACATACACACACACACACACACACACACACATATGTACAACCACCCTCACATGCACTCGCAAAATGCTGCTTTATATATACTTGTATGCCTGCTTGTCTAATTATGGATATATGTGAGCATACTGAAAAAAAAAAGTTTTTTTCTTGAGCAATGTACAGTAAGTAGAGGGAAGCATTGCTTATTCATGGACTTGTTAGTTTCACCTGTAGAGCCACTTTTCATTGATAGTTTAGGCCTTGAAAAGTGAAACTTACCCATACAATACTTGGTCTCATTTTGTGTCATCTTTTCCCTTTCAGAATTGAAACTAGCAGCATCAATCCTGAGAAAACAGATTGAAGCAGAAGCATCTACCACAGCGTTCCTGAATCTTCTAGATATTAGATTTTTTTGTGTAATTGTGTTCCCTTCAACCCGCCAAAATTCCGTCGCCACCATCTCCCGGTACCATGGCAGAGCGGGCAGCACCACCGGTTTACCCGGGGCTGGAAGAAGCAACGTTGGCAGACAAGGCCTCCAACAACTCTGATAACTCTGATGACAGTGGAGTAGTTGACTGGAAAGATCCAAAGGTGACTATTTTTAAAAGAATTAAGAAAAAGAAAGCAACACACTTATTTCAAAAGTTCTACGAGCAAATTCAGTTAGTTTTGAAAGGTGTTTTGTGAAGACTATGGTAAGTGGGTGGTTGGCGGGTGCTCTGGGGCGGTTTGCTCCTTCTTTCCTCTTAAGCATCTACCGTCCTTTAAATCTCTCCTTCTTCTTTTTTACGTTTGTTGTTACTCTCTTGTAATACCTCTAATCTTCGGCACTTATATGACCTTATTGTGTTGCAAGTGCCGTAAAACTCTTTACTAAACTAAACTAAGACTCTGGTAAAATACGCAGGGGAATGAAGTATTGGAATGTTTTCTGAAAGATGGAGGATTTTTGTTGCTTTCTCAGTAATATCTTCCTTTCACTCTCCTCTTCCCTTCTATGGGATTGTTATATTTGTATTTTGTGTATATTAGTATCTTTTATGGGGCAAAAGATATCCATGTAATGTCTAATGTGTTCAAATTACTATGAGTTTTTCAGCTTGCCCTCCCTTTCTTGTCCATTTTGTTGCTTGTATTGGAGTTCTCCATGTATTGAAAAGAGTAGTCAAACTTGTGATCATGCTAATATTTTGAATTATTATTTTTACAGCAGGTTGGTTATTTGGGATTTATTGAAATGGAGAGAAAATTACTGTCAGATAAGGATGATCCTGAAATGGTGCTAAAGAAAGCGAATAACTGGAATAACAGAGAAGATGAGAAGAAAATGGATTTATTTCCTCTTATACCTTCATTTGCTTATCCCCAGCTTGGCTTTCCATAATTTGCTATGTTAAATGCAGATACACCCCTTTTGGGCGGAAGTTTTTTGTCCATAGATTTGTTGACTTTCAAATGACTAAACATTACCTTCTGTTCTAGATTAGGAGTGTCTGATAGTCCAATCAAAGCAAAAAGAAGCAGCTGGTTTAAGAGTATGGCTGGTAGATGGTATTTCTTTCTTATACATGTGCCCTTTTTACTGTTTTCTCTTTTTCTGTTGTTGTTTCTTCAGTACTAAGGGCCCAATGTTTATAAATAAAATGTTCCTACCTTGACTCTTGTAAAAATTAGCTAATATTCCATAGTTCGTTGCGAGATTTTTCAGCTTGATCATTTCTCTTGCAGTCTGTTCTGGAAAGGAATCGGCACATGCTTGTCAGTCAGATGTCATGTGATGTGATGTTTGTCGTTGGAGAGAAGAAAGAAAGACAGGGAGCGCACAAATATGTGTTGTCCAGCCGCAGTGACGTGTTCAGACACATGTTTGCTGGACCCGAGGGGATCAAGACAGAGTTTGAAGTGCCTGATATTTCAGGTGACCACTTTTGGGAAATGCTGAGGTAAGTGGGGGAGGTTTTTCTACTTTTTTACGCACTTGATTAGTTGGTTTTTAAAAATAAAAGTCAGGGTATGCGATGATAATTGTCTGGCTGGTGATGTAGTGTTTAGGTTGTCAGACTCATAACTGAAATGTAATGGGTTCAAATCTCGTCAGGGGTTTGGCGTGATGCCCTTGGGAAAGGCACTTTACACAAATTCTCCTCATCTGAGAATGAGGGTTGCCTTTTTGTCTACTTTACAGACTCGCCTTTTTTATAGCCACTGTTGTCCTTGTCCTGAAGTCTGATGCTTAAATGTGAGAAGTGGACTAGGATCTAAAAAAAAAAGGATAAATTTAGTTTACATAAGACATAAACAAATACAGCATAGCATAGTTTCTTTCTTGAAAATATTACACTTAGAGTAGGTAAGATCTAACACCTGGCCTTCTTGGATAAGGGTGAAAAATCTCGGAGGTCCCATGTGCAAGTTGCGCATGTTAAGATCCCTTGGTTTGGTCCAAAATCGATTAGAGTAGGCTTCAGCCACCACCTGGGCAAAATTAAAAATTAATTCCTACCTAACTGAAAATGCTTAATAAATATGTCCCGCGCACTCATACAACCTTATGCAGTAGCAAGGGAAGTGAAATACTTTAACCACACAAAACAAAAAAATATTACTCTGCTTTAAGAATAATGTCCGTGGATGGCCAATATTTGATGAAAGCATAGAAAAATTATGGCATGGAACATGTAAGAGACTGTAGGTGTTTTGTCAGTTGTTGTCTCATCAGAGGGTTTTTCAAAATTTCATCCATTTTCTCTCTCTCTTTTTGACAGGCATATTTATTGTGAGGAACAAAAACTTCAAGTCATGAATGTCGTGGGCATTATGTATGCTGCTGACCACTATGATCTGATTGACCTGAAGAGAGCCTGCAAGAAATTCCTGCAAGCTAATCTTGAAGTGAGTCTTGATAAAACTTTGCTTCCCAGCAGCGGGGTTCATATCACTTGCTCACACATTACTAGGAATTCAGAGCTGGAGGCAGTGTATTAAGGAAGATTTGTGTGAAAGATTTACTACAGTTTTGGACTGCTCTTTTGAAGATGCAAGCCAATGTTATTGTAGCTGTGCCTTTCTTTACCTTGCACTGATTGAAAAGACTAGAAATTTTGCAAGTTGGAAACTGAAGCTTTACATTTAGTGTTGACACTGATAAGTTATATTTTGGTAACTGTATTTGGAAAAGAGGTGTGGAAATGCAAGACTGAATTGAGCTATTTTTACCTGATCTAAGTTTCACTCTTTTTGGATCTCATGAGGAAACATTCTTTAAAGTATGCTGAATGGCTATCATACATTGAGTTCTATAACTATTGACCATGCAAGATGACTTTAGTACATACATTAACTTAATAATCTTAAGTATGGTTTATAGTTATTCGTTTTTAAGATACAAAACTTAAATAGCAAATGTGTTTTCAAATATGTACATGTTTACTTCTATGAACGCAGGTATAGCCAATAGAATGAATTATACATTGCTTTGTTGGTTGCGTGACATGGCTTCCGTCGAAGTAAGATGTGTTAAGAAGAAAACTTTTCCCTGAACTTCTAAGCAAAATTTGGAAGAACTATGGAATAGGTGCTGTGGAGTTTCGATTAAGTGCTTAAAGTATTTTTTACATCAAATACATTTTCAGTCTTGCTTTCCTCAATACCAGTGTCAATAATGAAGTCTGAAGCTTGTACTTATATGTGAGACAGCGTGGTGAAATCAGGTGCTCGTCAAAATAATGAAAGTCGAGAAATTGGCATTTTCCCCACAGGTTTGGGAATTTTGACTGAATTTTTGGTTTTTGTTCAACACCTTTCATGCCCATTAAAGAGCACATTTCTGTTTGTTTGTTTTTCTGAAAAACATTGATTAAAGGCAGAAGAAATGTAAATTTTCAGTTTTCACAGACTCTCAAGCTAAAGAAATAACTCAACTTTGCCGGCCATTTTCTCGCTAATTTTACCTCTGAAACCAGGTGATCCTCACCTCTTTCAATCACACATATCTCTACTTCTATTCAACATAGATGGATAATATTTTCACCCAAAACAAGGGAAATGGACAGGCCTTAATATGATACCATCAACTCCATATGCCCAAAAATTGACGAGAGCCTGATTCCATTGCGTTGTGCCACATATGTTTAGCTATCTGTTACCCAAATATTCCTTTCTGCTTGAATATATATGATAATGGATACTCATTGTCTGGCAAATAGTAAAATTTAAAAAAAAGAAAGTTACGTTTCATCTGTGAGAAAACATCAGATAATTTTGAGAAGCAGCAGCCTTTTTATCTGTTATTTTGTTATCTTTCAGATTGAAAATGCCTGCTACCTACTGATGGAGGTTCGTAACTATGGTTACCCTGAGGAAGAGAAAGAAATTATTGCCTACATCAGGAAAAATGCAGAGGATGTGTTCAAGACAGTTGGAATGGGCCAGCTTAGCAGAGAGCTTCTGAATGAGGTGAATAGAAGTTCATAGATGAAATTCTCTTTCACATCAGTATGGTCTTATACTGGTGATGTATGCTGGACAGAAATTTTTGAGTTGAATTTGACAAGATAAAATTTTAATTTGTACTGTACGTCATTCCAATGTTGAAAAAAAAATCATGAAACCTATTCAAATGAAAGCGAAATTTCCTGAAAGTTTTCACTTAAGCAAATGTACCAACTATTCCTATGGACTATAGTAACATAAAAAGTGGTTGAGCATTTTTGTGTATTATCTTTGAGTGTGTCTAACCCCTTTTATGGACATTTTATCTTGCATGGTCTTCTTTAGAGGTCCAAGTGCTCTTGTTTTTAAAGGAAGATATAATGTCTCAAATATTATAATACTGAATCGCTGCAAAAATTCAATATAGAAAATGAAAAGCTTCTGAGTTGATGATAGTACAATGTGAAATTGAAAAAGCATTCTGTACTCTAAATGATAATGGTGTCTGATGTTGTTCTTGCCTTTTCTTATAGCTGCTGACACTGCCTGGGCTTGACGTTGATGAGAAGACCAAGAAAGAGGTCACTGATAGCTGGGCCAAGAACCACTGCGAAGAGCTGAAGAGAGAGGTCAGCATAGAGAATGTGATGGACTCACTGCAGGACTGTCTCTACGTCTACAGGGACGACAGTGCCAGTCACAGGTGAGTCATGAAGAAAATTGATTGTTTCTTTCTTTTCATTGCTGAGCTTGCTGTGTACTGCTACTTGATCTATAGAGTCGCAGAGTAGGGCTGCAAACTTTGTTTTTTTCCCTCCCCTCTTTTGGACTCATCCTGTCCTGTGATTTTTGTTCTTTAAAGAACCAGTTTTGAACAAAGACTGTTCTCAAAGAGCGTGTTGTTCTGGAGTTCATGAGAACGTGTCTGAAAAGGAATGATCTTCTTTACTGCCTTTGTTTACTATTGAAGGCTGAAATATGTAATACAATTAAGTCTGTTAATGTGTGTCAGCCCTGTGTCATTCCAATTGGATAGTTGCAAACCACTGAAGTTACTCATCAGGGGGGAAGGGTGGGGGGGTTCTGTAATTTTTCTCTTTTGTGATGTGTCTGAAGTGTTGAACTTTGATTCTCTTTTCGCTATTGTCACTGTTTCACGTGGAACCAGGAGAAGAGTCACAGGGAATGATATCCAGAAAAGTGAAAAGATGTGGAACAATGTCAAGAGGTTAGCTCAAGATAGGGACCAGTGGAAAGTGTAGATCACAATGGCTAAACCCTGGTCCTGAATGAGATTGACAATGATGACTGTCTCTGTATATCACAGATTGGGATTGGGAAGGGGAGACAAAAACCATATTTCTGTCTTTTATGTCGGACTGAGAATGTTTAGTAAAAGTTTTATGGTGTTCGCTACTGCATAAGGTCTTATGTGTGTGCTTGACACAAGCTGGTTGTTTTCATGTTAGTTCACTGCATAGCTTGGTTGTATTTTGCAAGTCAGAATGGTTGAAGTATTAAGAAAATACACAGAAAAAATTCAGTTTTAAAAGCAGCAATAAACACGTTTAAAGTAACGCTATTTACATTTTGGAGTAAAGACCAATGGTCTTGATATAATCAAAAACTCTGTTGATGTAAGAATGAGATACAGGTAGTAAAAGGTTCTGTAGTGAAACTCATCAAGGTGTTCAGGCTGTAGTTCTTCGATCAGTTCCCTCATGCCTCCTCATGGGCTACTCTATGGCTGATTAATTTACTAATTCATTACGATCGGATATCTTTTTCCTCTCAGGTACGTGATGGACAGTGTCACCACACGCTCCATCTTTGAAGAACCGGAAGAGCCAGTCACGCCACCTACCCCAGAACCTGTAAGCAATGGAGTGGATGAGACTGATGGCATGTCCACAGTGTCGTCGACCTCAAGCATGAGGTCAAGGTCATCTGTGCACACGTACTCGCGTCTTCCCAGTTGTAACATGTGGCCAGATCTTGAGCAGGTGTGTATTGGTGAATGACGTTGACAAGCTTTCAACATTTTTCTTATTCTACATTTAGCCCAAGAACAGAATTTGTCAGAAATTTTGAAATATGAAAGGTGCAAGTCAGATTAAGGCAACCAGTACCTGGTTTTAGTTCATATAAATCTTAAAATCATATTTATCTGGCAAGAACCAAAAGCCGTACAATGGTAAAAAAAAGAACAAAAACAATATGACAGAGGCCGAACTTCATACACCTGTTTTGATATCTCTAAGTTGTCCAGCATGCTCATTTTGATCATTCGCAAAACTGACTGAAGGTTGGCATCCGGCATGTCTGGATCGAGTTACATTGCAGTTGTGGGTGGTTGGCAGGTGCTTTGGTGTGGTTTGCTCCTTCTCTCCTATCAAACATCTATCCTCCTTATCTGGCCTCCTTTTTTACTTGTAAGTTACTCTCTAGTAACACCTCTAATCTTTAGCCCTAATATGACGTATTTGTGTTGCAAGTGTTGTAAATCTCTTACTAAAACTAAACATAGTAGTTAACTCTAGGTGGTGGGACTGAGTGAGTTAACCTTTTCTTCTTTTTAACTTTTAAAAAATATTCCATTAAGTGACTCCAGCCTTGTAGAGTAAATGTGCATCTCCTCTCGTTACCCTTCTCACTTGCATGACTTTTCATCTTCAGGTCACAAGACTGCAGGAGGTCCACGGTTCCGACCAGAATGATGCTATGATGGCTGACGCATTTTCCTTCACGGTAGATCAGAACATTTACTTGTTCGGCTTCAGTATCTACGGCCCTAAAAAGGAAGCAGAAGGCAAGTATCAGATAGACACAATACTCTCCCGGAAGAAGAAAGATGTTGTCATGGAAACGATAAACATCAAAGGTGCTGGTATCATCTTGCCCGTGATGTTCGAACGTCCAGTCAAAGTTGACAAAGGCTTGCCATATACATTGGAGATTTACATCAAAGGACCCTCCTCGCATATGGGGTCTAGTGGACAGAGCAAGATTCAACATGGACCCATTTTGTTCACATTCAGTGATGCAGCTAAAGTCAAAAGGAACAGGTCAAATGTCTCCAAGGGACAGATCCCGCGTCTATACTTCATGCCCAGGAATAAAAAGTAAATTCTTTTTTGTGTGTGTATGTGTCTTGTCAGTATGTACCCTAATGATTTGGTTTGAAAAAGTAAAGTGCACGTTTACATGTGTTGTGACTTCCACCAAAAGTGCATAGCCCTTTGCAGGACTTAGCTGTAGTCAGCGCAGTAAATTCTTATGATATTTATGTTTCTACTGCCATTTTTATATAATTCACAAAATTTTTTTAATGAAATGTTTACAGAAAAGCGCTGATTTGTTTTTTAGGTTCCGGAAATTTGTTGTACAATTGGTTCCTTCTTACTCTTTGATAGGGGTACCATTGACCTTTCTTGAATAGTCACTTTTTCTATGAGGTCAATATTGGTGCAAATGTAATATATTATACTTTTGGTAGCTTTCTACACAGGGTGACGGTTTGTTTTAAAAGCAATATGACTTGTGATTTATTGACACGTTTCTATGGTGTAGCCTTAGCACCAGGTACTTACCATGTTTTTCGTGAAGGCTTTTGTGTCTCATCAGAATGGAAACGTGTACAACTGCATCTGTCTTCTCAAATGTGCATGATACTTTTACTGTTGAATATTTACAAACAGTTATATGTATATGCATGAGTGTGTGTGTTTGTATGTCTGTATGTGTGTTTGCCTGTGTACTGCATGTACAGGTGTGAGTGTATGAGTGTGTGTGAGACTGGGTATATATGTTTGTGTGTGCGGATGAGTGTGGGATAAATGTTTGTCTGTGTACATGAAATAGTGAAAAGACATTTTGAACAGACAAGTTCTTTTGTTCATTTATTGTCTTTGACTTCTACAAGGAGCAGCAGTGATTGGCAGAGTATTGTGTCTATCATTTATATTTTTATTGTGTCTTGAAGGAGGCAGCTGGAAGGACCATGTCTGTTGATCTTACCATCATTCCCTTTGAACGGTTGTGGCAATCTACCTAGTGCTGGTCATTCTTCCTCTTCACCTTTGTGCCTTAGATCTTGCTTATTGTGACAATCGGTTTATACTCAACTCTGACCATTGTTAGCTGAAACAGTGCCTTTTGGTTTAATAGATGGGGAGAAAATGACTCAGTGTGTGTTTACTCTAATGATAGTTCAGACATTTTCCTTTCACATTTCATTTGGGTATTATAAATTCTGTTCTAATTAGGGAGAACGTCATTTAGTTGTTTCCTTTCATTTTTTTGCCTTTGTAATGCTGAAAGTGACTTTGGTACTACCCATTATTGTATAATTCATATTGATTGATCTGATCTGATTGATGAATACACAATTTGTATTTAATTTGAAATGTTATAATGGACCAGTGGGACTTCTGGGGTTCTCTACATTGCAGTTTACTTCATTCCTTTAGTGCTCCCTGCTGTGGCCCTTAAAAAGAAGGGCACCAAGACTGTAGATTCATTATGCGCTTATTGCTCATCATATCATATGACTTGAGGGCCTGCATCATGCCTTAGAGTCCAGCCTGAATTGTTTCATTACCATCTTGTTTCTTGAAACAAGTTTGCTTTTGTGTTCCACGGTAAAAGATTTCAAAGTTTTAAGGTTAGCCTCATATTATCTAGTTGTTTTCTCCTTTATGAAAAAAATAATTCTTACATGTTATTTGTAATTAGTCTCAGTGTATGTATAAATTAGAACTGATTTCAACACAGTACATTTCAACACAGCATTTGTATGAAAGGCAACTGCTTATAGGCTGCTGGATAGACAGTACCAACAATGACAATACTGTACCCCTTGAAAGTGTGGCAAATTGGTACACGTTCCAGTGATGAGATACAGTTCACTTTTTCACAGCTTTGTCTTCTGATGGTGCTCCCCTATCATACAATCTAGTCTTTATGTAGCAAAGCCGTGTTTTTTTTCCCTGATGTTTTTTGTGTAGTTGATAGTGGCTAACTCGAGTGTTTTGTTCCAGTAATTTATGATTCATTAAGAATATTATTAGAGATATTGTTTGATTTCTAGAAACTTTTGCCTTGTAGACTTTGGGTTATTGTTAGGTTCTCTGGTGTTGTATGCTCCCCGTTTGTGGGCGGTTGGTGGTTGTTCTAGTGAGTTTGCTCCTTCTTGCCTGTCAAACATTTATCTTCCTTTTCTCTCCTCTTTCTTTTTTGTATTTGTAACCTCTTGCAACACCTTTAATCTTCGGCACATATATGACCTTATTGTGTTGCAAGTGCCATAAAATTACTGAAACTAAAAAGCTCCCTGTTTTTCTTTTCCGTATTACTGTTATCCTGATCTGTTCTTAAAGAAAAACTTAGCTGTTTTTGCAGCGTCTCCTTTTTGGAGTTTTTATAGAAACATGACACTGTTTTCTGCACCAATCATCGTCTTCTGAAACTACTGCTGGAAAAAGAACCGAATGTCCTTTGAGGAACAGGACTACATATATGTATTGTTATGTTCAATGAATTCTAGTACACTGATATTACGATGCAAAATTTCAAATCTTAAAAGATATGAAAATAATCCTAAACTTTCGTTAACAGACCAATCTGTGATCTCTGATGTATTTCAGTGTTGTGCATCATTTAAACAGTTAAGCGTACTGTTGTGGTTTTCATGTTTATGCTTTATTCAGAGCTGTATGTTTCTTTTGATAAAGGTGTAGAAGTGGTGGAGTAATAATATACAATAAGGTTATTATCTTTTTTTTTTTTTGTATGTTGTGAAGTTTGAGTGCGGCATACTCTCTCTCAAAACTACTTATCTCTATGCAACAGTCTTGAATCATGGTACTATGCAACGATGCACAATCAAAATGTTTTATAAAGGAGCTTTTGTGTCTTTCAAAATGGATGATTTCGATTTGCTGTTGTGGCATTTCCTTTATGTCATCTGCCTGTGCTTTTGTGTCGGCTGAATTTTGTATTTTAATCCATCTTATGATTATTTCCAAATGTGTACCAATGAGCCTGAGACTGGGGTGTTGCACATAAGGACTGAGACATATTGTCTCCAAAGGATTAAAACACATAGGTGTTTTTTGTTGTTTGTTGGTAATTGTATCAATGTAGTTGTCTCAATGTGGTCTGAATATTTATATATATATATATATTGTAGATGAGCACTAGCAGTAATTTCTTCCATTTTAAATTGAAGGATATAAAGAGCCATATAAGCTTAGGCATTACGTGCTGGTCTCTCGTGCCAAAGAGCCTAGTTGGATTCAAGGTTTGGGCAGGCTTGGCTTGGGATTTTTTTCCCTCTATTTTTCCCTCACTACAAAGTAGGCTACAAATCCTTGGGTAGGTGGCAGGGGTAGTTCCTCTCAGATAGGAGCAAAGGTTATGGTTGATCTTTTTGCGAGTTATGAATGATATATATATATACCTTCGCCACTGAAAGGCAGAAAAGAGAAGTCTTGGCTGCCTGCGAAGGCAACATTTATTTTGTTCATCCCTACCCTAGTCGAAGAAACTTGTTAGTTCTTATATGTGAATGACAGTTCCTTTGAAAATGACTTTTTGTGGACCTGAAAGGCAAAGGTCACCAAATTGTTTTATGAGAATAGGTCATGTAAGAAGAGTCATTTGCATTCTTTGCTAGAGAACCTGCTGTCGACAATCCCTGAGGTGTGGGGAGATGTAGGAGAAATTGAAAATAGATTTTAGACACTATAGCCAGGATATTACTTCTTCTAGTACCAATTATTCTTTTTTTTTCTGTAAGAAGAGAGTAGTTGAAGTCTCTTTTGTCTTCTTACGAACTGCAAATTGGATTTTAATATTATAGTTTGAAAGCATTTGGAATAAACGCTTTTAAATTTTGCTTCGAAGTTGTGATGAAGCCTGGCTTGTGTTGATGCACATGTCAGCTCCATGCTTGTAAGCTGAGCTCTCAAGCACCTGTTTAAATCCTGTCTTCCACATTCCAAGTTTGCATTGATATGTAACATATGCATGTACATGTATTGTTTTACAGGACTCTTTGTATGAATGAAATGTTCTTTTTTCACTTTGCCTCAAAATATGTTCTTGATAACTTTTTAATGTCTGTCCATAATGAGTTTATTCTTTTGAAACTTCCTTGTTTCGTGGAAACTTGTCAATGCGGTACTTATTTTTGTATCATTTTATATTTTTAATGAAATTTGAAATAATGTTAATTTCAGAAAGGAGATTTCCTATGTGGATACAGTACTTATTTTTGTATCATTCCAGATTTGGTGAACCTTGAAATTTAGTGAAAAGAGGTTCTATAATCTGTATTCTTTTTAGTGAACTGAACATCCAAAGGAATATCATTGTCCATTAGCTGGACTTGACCAATTTTAAAAGTTTTTTGCCCCCTGTAAATTAGACCTATGTTTACATTGTATACTTTTGCCAGTAATGCCTTAGTAATGTAGATATCTCTTTGTGTACATGACATATTCCATTCAGTTGTACATAATGTACATAGGTTTTCCACTTCACTGGTTAGTTTCTCTACCGTACCCTCAGAAAACAGTTTATCTTCCTATGTTTTGGTTCAGTGGTGCTTTTTTTCCTGTTGAATTCTATTGTTATTTTTCTTTAATCAATTAAAAAACCCAATTTGTTTAGGTAAATGTACAGGTCTATTTTTTAATTATTTTTTTTTAGTGGTTGTTTTTTTAAAAGATAATCTGCAGCAGGTTCGGGGGGGGGGGGGGGGGTAGAGGTGGGGGGGGGGATATTTTTACTTATGAAATTTAAGCAGCAGATAGAAAACAGGGTTTGTCTGAATACCTTCTTTTCATTATTCACAGTAACCTGGTTTTTGTTGTGGGATCAGGCCATGCCTTCTGTTTGTTTGCCTGGTGCAAACGGGTTCCTTGACACAAACTATTGAATATGGAAAGGGAAGTAAGCATATTTCTAAATAGTAAAAAGAAAGCTTATTTTTGGCTTAAGAGTTGTCTTTCCTGGGTTTTTTCCCCAGACTCCTCCAACAGATTCTAATGTCATGTATACAGTTGAACAATTAGGATGTTTTTGTGTTGCTATAGAATTGTTGGACGAGTCACAAATCTCCTACATCTAACATCGTCTGTTTTGATCTTTGGCCGATCTTCAGAATTTTTAAACAGATGATGGTGTTTGCTCGGTTATTAATAAAGGGTGCTTCGTCCGAACTTTTAAATGCTGAAGTCCTTGCCAAAGAATTTACTATTTTCTAGGTCTTTATATCTGTACGAACTATCTTTGGTCGTGATTATGGGTTTGGGAGTCGCAGGAAAAGATCATTTCAGACATGTCTCAATTTTACATCCTTGTAAGTAGGGTACAGAAATCATGTAAGGTGGACCACAGATGGTAATCTGTTGGGGTTTTTTAAAGGTTTTTTTTTGTAATTTCATTTGAAGGACCAGCATCAATTTGCCCAAAAGTTTTACAAACAAAAGGTAAATGTAATTATTTTCTTCCTTTTTTATGATTTGTTATACTTGAAATTTCCATGTTAACTCTCATGTTGTACTTTTTTGTCAAAATCTGTACTTGGAACTTATCATCACTCTGTGATAAAAATTCCTAATTCCATGCCAGCAAAATGTAATAATTAAAATTTATCAAATAAAAAGAATCATATTATATTATCTGAAACAGTTTTGTGTGTTTCTTTCAGTTGTTGTTTGTGTGCTTGTGAAGTGAAGATGACAGAAAAAATGATTTATTTTTCATGTTAAATTGAAGCCTGGCAGTTCAAATCCAAGACTCACAGATACTGGATAAGAGGTCTGATTGCTCATAGCACCTTATGGAATAAGATGAGACATATTTACATTCATTGGAGTGGTGATTTCTACCTTTTAAAGGGGTTGTAGTTCTAGGGTGGAGGTTACCACTGAATGAGAATGGTACTTGTAAGTGCTACCTCGTTCTTTCACCCATGTCTTTCGTCCTCAATAGATACACTGATCATCAACCTCCCGGGCGGTGCCACTGACTGAAGTGTCTTTTAAAAAATTAGGCCATTCCCAAAGGGGGGACATTTCTCGTTCTAATGCACAGTAGAATTGCAAAGGGGATAATCCAACAATGTCATGCTCGTAAGTGCCTGAACTACCACAGGGAACTGCTGCTTTTTCTTTCCTAATCCTTACTATCGTCATTTTCCTCTTCTTCTTTTATATATTTGTCACACTCTTGTGACCGGCTATTTCCGGGGTTCCTTGAAAGTCAAAACAGACTTTGTGCTGTTAAAGCTAGAGAGGTGAGCAGAGAGTAAGCCCGATTCCCTGTCTGTAAAGATTTCTCTGTTGACATCCACCCCTTGGCGCTCATATGACCTTATGCAGTTGCGAGCGCCGTAAAACCTCTGCTAAAACAAACAACATAATAAAAACATGATGTACGAACTATTCTTGTTAGTAGTACATGTAGCACGACTATTGTAACAGAAATTTTCATACCTGGATGAAGTAGAGCTGCTTTGAAACTTCATTGCATTTGATGATCAACAGTGACGAGTCTTCTCTGTGTGTGCAATCTATTAATAAGGGGATGGAGAGAGAGAGCAGACTGAGACTGAGAGAGAGGGGGGGTAGGAAGGGGGAGAGAATAAGAGAAAGAGTACAGCGGCAACAAACAGTAGCTTATCAATATCATCGTCATCATTGTCATCTATCATCATCGTTATTGTTGTTTTTGAGTATAAAAAGTGGAGACCTGGCTTATGTTTAGAAACCTTTATGAATGGGAGGCCTAAGTTTAAAAAAAAATGAGATCAATCATCATCATCATCATCATCATCATCATCATCATCATCATCATCATCATCATCATCATTATCATGTTTTAAAGTAGAAAAAAAATATCATCATTATCATCATGGTCATCATCATCTTCACCATCATCGTGTAGCGCTACGACGAGTACGAGAAATTCACAAGGACAAAAACAAGAAAGAGAACTGGTAGCTGCTCACCGTAACCCCGTCCCGTTTGAGTTTATGGAAAGTTCTAGCTCTGTAAGTCTGTAAGTTCACAGAACCGCACAAGAGGATTAAAAGCGATCTGGTCAAAATCTCGATTGCATTGTCATGTGTAGGGGATCGAACAGTTCAACACCACCAGATCCACTTACGACGACGGGATTGCGAGAATCTGACGTCACTTTTGATTAATCTATGCCACGCTTTTCGGGTTACAGGGTTTGAGAGAAAGTCGAAAATACCTCACAAGGTCTGTGTGTGTGTGTGTGTCGGG
>NW_004797314.1:1348152-1349919 GCF_000002075.1 Aplysia californica | reverse complement strand
GGGGGGGGTTGCTTTGTTTTGTTTTTGTTGCGAAACCAAATTTTCAGATCGGCACGGAAAAGAGAAAGGCTGAACAAAGTGTAAACGAAAATATATATAATCCGTGCTGCACAACGGTCGGTTGTAGTATAGGAGTGGCATCCCATAAGTAGTGACGTTGTGGGTCTGGTTGGTGGGTGAGCGCATCATTCATGTAAACTGTAAACGGTACCCTCCCTAGACACCATGATGAGTCAACACGTTTTCTGCCACAAGTGGCTGCATTCTTAACTGTGAGTGTGAGGACTTGGGAGAACATTAAGCTGCAAATTGTCAGTTTGTTGGTGTTTGAGCGCTTAATCGGCTGCTTGCACTGTATGCTTCCCGAGAAACCAAGAATGTCTCTGAGTGTTATATGGTCATCTGGGGTAATCATCATCATCATCATCATCATCATCATCATCATCATCATCATCATCATCATCATCATCAATGCCTCTCACCCCTGGCAGAGTATAGGCCACATACAAGCTCCTTCCATTTATCTCTATCCTAGGCCATCCTTCCTAGCTCGTTCCAAGTGAGCTTCATCTCTCTCTCATGTCCCTTTCCACACACCTCCTTCATGTCTCTTGTGGTCTACCCCTGCCTCGTGCTCCCTGTGGGTTCCATTGCAGTGACCCTCTTGTGATGTTTCCGCTGGGCTTTCTGAAGGTGTGTCCCATCCAACGCCACGTTCTTAGTCCTATAGTGAGATGTTGCTTGCTTTCCAGATGTTTGATAATTGCTTGAATGCTGACCTTGCCTTGGCGGTTCTTGCTTTTACATCTGCCTCAGTTCCACTTTTACCATCGATGACACTTCTAAGGTAGGTAAAAGAGTCCACTTCTTCCAGGGGAGTGTCTTCCACTGTCACAGCAGGGCTTGGAACTTTTCTTAGCTTCACTACTTTCGACTTGCCCGGGTGTACACGTAGACCAACACTCCTTGATAGGCTGTTGGGTTCCTTGGTCATTTCTTGCATCTGAGCATGTGTGTGAGAGAGCAGTGCAAGGTCATCGGCGAAGTCCAAGTCGTCCAGCTGCTGCCAAGGGATCCACTGTATTCCTTTACGCTTGCTTCTGGTGGTTTTCTTCATGATCCAGTCAATTGCAAGTATGAAGAGAAAAGGTGAGAGCAGACATCCTTGTCGCACTCCTGTCTATACCTGGAGTGGTTCTGAGAGTTGTCCTTCGTGGAAGACTTGGCAGTTTGTTCCATCATAGGTGGTCTTCACAAGCTTGACGATTTTGTCAGGTATTCTATAATGCCGCATGAGTTTCCACAGAATTTCCCTGTCCACGCTGTCAAATGCCTTTTCATAATCAAATCTGGGGCAATTGTATAGTGTAAAAAATATAGAGCTTACTGTCAAGCGAGGATATGCGCTATACATGTTATTTATTATTTAAACGTATAATGTCCTCTGAGACAATTACGTTCATTCCACGATTGCATTTTTCTTTGTTGACGCCTGATGGCACAAAATCTTTGCCAATAAACTGTTCGGAAAAGACACATTCTGATATGACTCATTCTAGAATATTTTGTATGCATAATAAGTTTACGAGCTTTGTTTTGATTGTTGTTAGCTCATCCTCCCCCCTCCTCCCCTCCTTCCCCGCGTGTATGCTAACACTCTAAAATTAAAAGTGTCCAGTTCTCGAGAACTTAATTTGATATCCCACCCCACACCCCCTCCCTCCTTTCTCAAATCACCAAGCTGGTTGGAGGGTGGCAAACCCCCCC
>NW_004797314.1:1345181-1348052 GCF_000002075.1 Aplysia californica | reverse complement strand
ACCCCCCCCCCCCCCCCCCAACAAAAAAAACAAACATCCTCTGCACTCCTAAAAGTGTTGCCGCCCCTTTAATATCGGAAAGAACAGACATGCAACAAATAATAAAAATAATTACTTTTGAGTAACAACTCATCTCTTCCCCTACTCCAGTCACTCGGCCCTCGACCTGCACCTTCACACAAATTGGTTGTGTAGAATGGAGAATTAAACTGAAGACACTAGTGATGAATAAAAAAAAACCCCCCAAAAACATGTCACACATACATTAGCATAAATTATGACTGGCTGCATTTACTTTATGTGAACATTGAATGATATTTGAATATTTTTCATTGTTATGTCAAAAGAGACTGCTTGCTATTTTCTCACCCAGATCTCCATAGAATTGCAATCAAGTGTTAGGCTGCTGTAATTTACTAATACAGCGTCTATTTAAAAAACAAAAAGAAGAAGAAAAAAAAAATAATAATATTGTCACGGTGACAGCAACTTCTCCGAAGAATCGGAGGTTAAAGATCATGAAATTACGTCATCTCTCCCTTAACACTCGTTATTTCTCCGACAAGCTGCATTGTGGGATACGGGGAAGGGCAGCGTTAAAGCAATTAGCAACGACGAGGAATATTTGTTTCGACTCCCACAAGAAAAGAGGCGTACAAAGCTCAAGAAGAAGGAGTTTCAAGCCCTTTGACGATCCGGCTTTTCCATCATAATTTTATTCTTACAGTTCACAGTTTTCGTAAATGGAAACCAATGGGCTTGCATGAATTCCACATTCATCGACATTTGTTGTATACCAAATGGTTTGAGCAGTAATCCAGACAGAATTGTCGTCCGAAGTTGCGCTCAGCTACAACCTGAAGCCGACAACACTGCCCTGTTTTGATCAAACTGACAAGTAAAGAAAACAAGAAATTATTATACAACTTAACGCATTGAGACAACGTTGTCTGAGAAAACTGGGGGTGTCATATAATGCCGTCACAGACAAAGCCACACTTCTGTAACACAGCTATGAGAGAAGTTTGATTCTGTTGTACTCTTCAATTCTTTTCAGTTCTTTTTCTAGCTACAATATTGCAGGTGCAGGTGATTTTTCTACGCCCTCTTCAACACAATTTAGATAATTTAGGAGGTGGGCTTCCGACCATGTTTGTAAGGGCCAACCCGGACTGAAAGGGATGCAATATCCCAGGAGAAGAACCAAGATACTCGATAATTTTTTTTATCTACTCAGGAATCGAAATCGGGTCTCCTGCGTGCGAAAGCGAAGCGTCTAACTGCAACACCGAAGACGCTGGTATGGTACTGTCAAAAGATAAACGTCTACGTCACCTGAGTAGAAACATTAATTGGGGATGTTTACAGTTAAACCTTAATAGTACAACCAGAGAGTTTATAGTAATACTATTACTGTAAACCCTCTCTGGTACAACAAAATAGGCGTGTATATAGCTGGGCGCCGGCCGCTAAACCATTCACAATGATTTAAAATGATTGTGTACTAAGGCTTAAGTGGTTTAGTGTTCATATGCCATGGGGGTGTTAAACGAGTTTTAGGTTCAAGACAAAGCTGGCAAGCTAAATCGTCTTTTTTGTTTCAGTTTTAGCAAGCGTTTTACGACTGCACTTACAATACAATACAAATAGGTCGTATAAATGCCGAAGATTAGAGGTGTTACTAGGGGGTAACATACCCCCCCCAAAAAAGAGGAGAGATAAGGACGATAGATGCAAGGAAAGAAGGGGCAAACCTCACCAGAGCACCCACCAGCCACACACAAGCGCCTCTATGAATTTACGACTCTTTAACAGCTTGCTATGTGGATATTGCAAATAAACCTTACTGACGCATGCATGGCATGGATCTACTAAGAGCATGTCAATACGGCATCGGGTTTTTTTCTTTCTTAAAATGCATGTAAGTTCATGACCTCAGTTTTTATTATAGTGACAAATAGAATCTAGAGCATAAAAAAACTCGTTCGTTTAGGCTTCTAATTTATACAAACATGTATTTGAACAAGAAGAACAGATCAATCAATTAACCAATTTATCAGTCAATCAACCACTCAATCAAGCAAGCACAGAAGCAATCAGTCAATCACTCAATCTAACAAGCAATCACATTCTCAATCAATCAATCAATCAGACAATCAATTAATAATTTTCCAATTGAATCAAATTTGATTGAATAGATAATAATTAATCAAGAAAATGAGCAAATAAATGATGGTTACTTGGCCTATTAAGTTCATGGGAAATTTTAAGTGCACTGTTAAATGACCCCAGAAGAAGGTCTTAACATTTAAAGACACGGGGCACCCCCCCCCCCCCCACATACACACAAGTGATTTACATTATAGGAGCTATATGATGAAACTAAATTTTTTTTAAATGTTCATTTTAATTGGTGAAGGGCCAATAATTGATTATTAATTGTTCAATGAAATAACGCTTTTTTCTTCAATTAGCCCATTAGTATCGTTTAATCAATCGCAGCCAACTTTTCTATCTGTACTGCAATTCGTACACTCTGCCTGCCTGTACCGTAGGCTTTGTATTTCTTATTGTCTAACTAATACTAGTCTGCTCATCGGTATGTTCGTTTGCTTAAAAACTAAAAGATTGAGCGGCACAATGTCCGTCATGACCTGCCCATCACCAAAGAGTGTCCAGATTCTACTGTTTCAGTACTGACAAACCCCTTGCGTCCGTTTTTTTTTTCTTGCAATCATAGCACAGGAAATTAAAGTGTCCTGAAACCACAACATTTCCACAGTACACACTCAGTTCAATAATGGAAAAAGACTGTGGTTAAGAGAAGGAGGAGAGGAAAGCACCGAACGTTTTGGAAAGATGAAAATACCC
>NW_004797314.1:1342007-1344293 GCF_000002075.1 Aplysia californica | reverse complement strand
GGGGGTAAAAATGGAAAGCTGGCGATGTTGTGGTGACGTAATTGTAAGAAAAAGCATGGCAATATAGTGGGGCAGCTAAGTGTAAAATCATTCACATTGTCATACAAGCACCAAAATTGGCATGCACATTACTTTTGGGCTGTTGTTTCATAAAACGAACGTTTACCACGTGAAAATCCAATATGGGGGCCATTTTCCAAGATGGCGGCCATTTGCAGACTCTTTGGTATATCTGTGCTTCTGTGGTTCATTCATCTTGTCATACAAGCACCAAAATTGGCATGCACATTACTTTTGGGCTGTTGTTTCATAAAACGAACGTTTACCACGTGAAAATCCAATATGGGGGCCATTTTCCAAGATGGCGGCCATTTGCAGACTCTTTGGTATATCTGTGCTTCTGTGGTTCATTCATCTTGTCATACAAGCACCAAAATTGGCATGCACATTACTTTTGGGCTGTTGTTTCATAAAAAAAATCGTTTACCACATGAAAATCCAAAATGGCGCCCATTTTCCAAGATGGCGGCCATTTACGGGCTCTTTGGTATATCTGTGCCTCTTTGGTTCATTCCCATTGTCATACAAGCACCAAAATCGGCATACACATTACTTTTGACTTTAGGGCTGTTGTTTCGTAGTAGAACGCTTACCACGAGAAAATCCAAAATAGCGTCCATTTTCCAAGATGGCGGCCATTTGAGGGCTCTTTGGAATATATCTGTGCCTCTGTGGTTCATTCACATTGTCATATAAGCACCAAAAATGGCATGCACATTACTTTTGAGTTGTTATTTCATAAAAGATTGCCAGCCACGTGAAAATCTAAAATCGCGGCCATTTTCCAAGATGAATGAAAAGCTCTCAAATACTGATTTTGCTGATTTTTACACATATTTAACAAGATGTTACATTGTGTAATATATGACAATGGAAATGAGTAAGTAGTAAGCTAAGCAAAGTAGGCCTACATTATGGTAAACCTGCATGTAAAATCATTATCATGACCCGCTGATCATTAATCACCCCAATTCAGCAGGTGCAGCTGCACATTGTTGTGCAGCTCAAACTGAACTTGTAGCACTTGCAACGTCTACGACACTGCGTCTTGCACTGGCATTTCGTAAGCTGCTGGCAACTCTGAGCAATTGGTTGGAGCTCAGACCATTAGATACTCCAGCAGTCTTCTTCTTGTTTCCAGCCCTCTTCTGCAGGACTTTCCTCTTCAAGCTGACACATTCCATAGCCCGGCTCCAATGTATGCTGACTGGTATGCAGCACGTCTAATGTGCTAAACAAGGGCTGTACAAGTTGGTGGAATAGCTTCGTAGGATCTGTGCTTCCTGGACAAGACCTCCAGTCGTGCATCATCAACAGCTTCAGGACACGCATCCCACGTCTGCCATGCTGACATTTTGCGCTTTCAACAGAATGCAGACACAATATCACAGCCTGTAAAGGCATGGAAGAGCAGAATACCACTGCTCCTCTCTGGAGTGAGGGTTGTGGTGAGCTCATGCACCGAGATTCCCTTCAGATTTCGTCCTTGCCCGAAAGCTAGCCACATTTCCTGGAGTCCCAGTTCCTGTAATTGTGAGAAATGGCACAAGCAATCACAAGAACATCTAGGTCATTGGCTTTTATCATGACTGTTTCGAAGCCCCCTTTTACAGTATCCAATGTAGGAAGATTCATCTTGTACATGTATCAGTTCCTAGTGATTGCAGTGTAATCTTGTCCTCCAGTTTGGCTGCTAGCTGTGACTTCTGGCAGACATGCAGCCTTCCTCCATGACTCAGAGATGCTGGACATGACTTATACTCGAGACGGAAGAACTCGTGTAGATCGCATAAAGCTGGCTTTTGAGAAATCCTTCAATGGCAATTGCTGAAAGAAGTCAATTTTTGCCTTCATTATTGTGCATAGAACGTGCTTGTATCTTCATGCTTTAGTGTCTCTAAGTGCGCCTCAAAAGATGAGTTCCCAGTTAAAGTAAAGGATGAATAGCAATCTTATTAGCACTACAAGAGGATGCTATATCGTTGGCGTCCAGACTGAGCAGATTTCCAGATTCTTCTTGAAATTGATTTCCTATGTCCTCCAGCGTGCTTGTCAACCTTTGGACCATTTCCAGGAAGATTCTCTGGCACGTGAGTGTCTGTTCCTGATGTTTCGTCTGCTCTGAGACATCCCTCAATACTGACACCAGCAGGGCCGGCAACCATCCATCTTCTCAGTGCTGATGGATCTTCAGTGATTCAGACTGCTCCTCTATCACCTTTGATT
>NW_004797314.1:1339431-1341545 GCF_000002075.1 Aplysia californica | reverse complement strand
AGACTTGCAGCTGATAGGAAAGAATCTACTGAGCCAGATCAAGCTACCCCCGCCTCAGTTAGAGCTGTCCACCCACTGTCTTGAAAGAGGGAACCGAGCGAACGCAGCACATTTATCTCAATATGCAATCCTCCAAACTTGATGACGAATTGACTTTCGCCATAATTTTTAGGCCACTGCTACAGGATCTGTTCGGCTGTGGCATATATCGGCTGATCTGCTGTGATCACAGTCACTTGTCCGTGGTTAAGAAACCTCACTGCATCCTTAATCTTGTCTATGACATGTCGTACTGTAGCTGCAGGGTGGGCTTGGTGTCTCAGCAGAAGCAGCATAGTGGATATAATATACATTGTACAAGCTTTGAAAACAGGACCCCTCTTCTTGTCTGCGTAATGTGAAGACCATGAGATATTTACATTGTCATGGATCTCTGAGATGAAGACTTTCTGGGCCATTCATGCTCCAGTCAGCTGTGGTTTCAAAATCTCCATGAGTCTGGTAGAGTCATGTTAGTCACTTCAGGAGGATATGGACTCTTATTGGTGAAATGAGCAGGTTTGATGTGCGCATAAAAGTCTGGAAGTTCTGGGACTGTCTTCACCATGACTCCCCATACCTGCAATTTCTGCAGCTGTTCTCCCTCATTCTCAGAGATGGGGTGCTGGAACAGCGATACCATGGAAAGATGTCGTTGATGTTGTAGCAGATGGATTGTGGTCTATGTTGTCTGTGGCTGAAGAGGTGAACAGTCCTCTTCGCAGCTCCACCGGGCAGATGACTCCATTTCTGATGTACTAAAACACAACAGCATCTCCCCCCAACCCCCAGCTCGGCGGACATCTCCAGCACTCAATCATAGGATACGTTTAATCCATTTGCCTGGACCATCTGTACGAGCTTCTTCGGCCTAGTCTTTGCAAACAATGACAGACCAGTGTAGATGGGGAATGGAGTCTCTCGACCCTTTGAGTGTCTGTGGTTAGTGGCACCTTCTTTGAATCTATCACTTCAATTGTTATATGTTCAAAAAACATATTACGGTGGTGATTATCGTGTAAGCATATGCAAATTTGGATTCTTTGTGGTTGATTACATATATTTTGACACCAAAATCATATATTTTGCTCTACTGCCTCATGCTGTGTGACATTATAGTTATATGGTTGCGCATACCGGCAATGGCGGCCATCTTGAAAAATGGCGGCCATTTTGAAAAAATTGCGTGGTAAACGTTCGATTTATGAATGCACATGTCACAATGGATACGTGTGCCAATGTTGGTGCTTGTATGACGATGTGAATGATTCGGCCGATTTTTGCAATTAGCTGCCCCACTAATAGGCCTAATATTATTCTTTAAAAGGAGGAATATAAAAATGGGTGACTTAAAAGTGAAACAAAGTATGATAAAGTTTTACAAGATGGCCAGAAAAGGAAGAAAGAGGTAATACTAATGCTAAAGGAAGTAAGAAAACGAACAGTGGACTTCAACGGTTTATTTGTCTTAGTACTGAAATTTGCTCTAATCTTTAAAAAAGATCACACAAAGCTGATTTTGTATACATTTTAGAGCAAATCTAAGAAAACAATCAGTTTTGCCGTCAAAATGATTCTGGAAATGGTGATGGTGAGGATCCTTAGGAAGCACCGGTCAATGGACTGGACGACGGACGAAGGGTATGGGGTAGGTAAAAAAAAGGGGGGTGGGGCTGGAGGGTTCAAGAGGTCACAGGAAAGAGAAGAAACAGAAGAGAAGGAATAAAAAGCAGGAGAATTTGACCACAAAAGAGAGCTCAGAAGAGGTGAAGGAAGACAGAGGTTTGGAATGCTTGGAGAGGGGGAAGTGGTGGGGAGGGCAAATACGTACAGTAGGCCCAATGAAGCAAAGCCATTTTGCTATGACTAAGTTCTGACTGTTGAGAGATCTAAACGATTAGGGCCAATGATGAAAAACACTCAAGTAGCAAACTGCTTGGCCATCATGCCTGAATTGTTTTCTTTCTTTTGTTGACAATTTAAACATTTTTGTTGTGTTGTCGCTGTCGTTGTTGCTGTTTGTGTTGTTGTTGTTGTTGTTGTTGTTGTTGTTGTTGTTGTTGTTGTTGTTGTTG
>NW_004797314.1:1336876-1337987 GCF_000002075.1 Aplysia californica | reverse complement strand
AACCCCCCCCAACCCCCAACAAACAAACTGTGATATCTTCCTCATATGGATGCTTAGTGTTTTTCTACCGATACGATTTAGGAAAAACAGAGTAGGGTTGTCAAACAACTATGAATTTTCTGGAATTTTGTGATGGCATAATATATATTATTATAAGAAATAAAAAACATCTTCTCTTCAATAGTTTTCTTTTAGTCCAAATATCTATGTTGTGGCAGAAGCTGTTATGAGTCATTGTTTTTTATTTCTTGTTGTTATCTTTGTTATTGCTGTATTGTTGTTGTTGTTGTTGTTGTTATTATTGTTATTGTTGTTGTTGTTGTTGTTGTTGTTGTTGTTTGTGGTGGTGGTGGTGGTGCTTTGATAGACATTTTACGATATTCTTTAAACAGAACCAGGAAGGCGAATGACTTTGTGTCCTAACCAAACCCCCGTATTGAGAGGACATTATGCTGTGGCTGCTGTTGCTATGTGTTATTATTTTGTTGTTGTTATTGTTGTTGTTGGTGGTGGTGGTGGTGTTTTGATGGACATTTACGCTGTCCTTCAAACAGAACTGGGAAGGCGGAACACTTGGAGTCCTAACCAAACCCCACACCGAGAGGACATTTTTTCCAGGGGAAGACGAGAAGAATTCCGAACCCTCTAGGAAGACGAAAAGAATGTTCCCCTAAATAAAAAGAAATGCTCCTACATGTGTAGATCTACGCCCCTGAAAAAGCATTGAAAATATAGTTGGAATGATGTAATGTCAGAAGGTTCATCGCTGTGACCTTTTCAAGAACATTGCTAGTGTTAAAGAACATGAGATGCAAATCGTGGGGAGAAAAGAAAGGAGCAGAAAGGAAAAGAAAATACGAGAAGACAACAGAATAAAAGTAAACGAAAGCTATGCATACCAGAAAAAAATATTCCAGGGAAAGCCTTTAGCTGAAAAAGGCAATAGTTTTGAGAAAGAGATGATTAAAATGGAGTGCGCTCATTAATCACTCAGAAAGTGAGAGAGAGCGCGCGGAGGCGAGAGAGTGAGACACACACACACACTCACACACACAGAGAAAGAGAGAGAGAGAGAGAGAGAGAGAGAGAGAGAGAGAGAGAGAGAGAGAGA
>NW_004797314.1:1331449-1335180 GCF_000002075.1 Aplysia californica | reverse complement strand
GAGAGAGAGAGAGAGAGAGAGAGAGAAAAGGGGAGAGCATGTGAGAGAGTTGCTTTTTCTCTTTTCATCTCAAGTCGTCCAACTCCGAGTCCGAGCGTACACGCTTTTTATGCCCGTTCTGTTTCCTGTACTATAATTGTCAATCTCAAAGGCAATCTGTCTTATTTACTTAAGCCTATCAAACTCATTTTTTAAAAAAGTTTTGGTTTAGATTTGTTCAGAATACATTTTTTGTGTTACCAAGAAAAACAAATTAATTTCTTTTCTGCATTCATTTGCAAAGATTCCAACTCCAGTCTCTACTTCTGTAGGAAAATGTCTACTACAAGTCTGTCCGTTCTATTTGTAATTATGTGAGTACGTTGGAGCATATTATCATTTTGAGTGTGGGTTCAAGCGAACAAGGGCATGTGCACCCGCGTGAGAGAGAGAGAGAGAGAGAGAGAGAGAGAGAGAGAGAGAGAGAGAGAGAGAGAGAGAGAGAGAGGGGGGGGATAAACGCGTAAAAATAATTTTAGGCAATAGACGGTATAGAGCAACGAAAAGGGGTAGGGAAGAAGATGCTCATTTTCTATAATAATGAAAGCACTTGCCTAACTCATTGAGAGTTAAAGCTAGAGCGGTGATTATCTTGACGCTGGGAGAAAGTTTTTATCGTAACTCCATGTGTGGCCAAGACGAAAAGGCGCACATAAGATCGCGTGTTTCCGTGTGTGGGAGGGCTGGAAATCGGAGCCATGAGGTAAAACGGAGGTCACAAGGACGGAATTAATGCTTTAGGACCGGTTGGCCCTTGAACCTCAGTAATAAGACAATGTTTTAATCTTCAGCTGACATGCAAAGTTGCTCACTTCAGCAGCCGAGGCAGATCTCAGTGTAAGTGGAAGTTTGAAAGTCAGCACGACCGTGGAAAGAGAGAGAGAAGCCAGAATGGAAAGTAGAAAAATAATATAGTTTGACGTTTAGAGTCGAGCCGAATCCGGGCGTGAAGCTGTGGATCATTCATCCCCCCCCCCCCCTTTCCACTGGACGTCTTATTTGATAGAGGATAACATGCAGAATTCATTTTAAATTGGATGCAAAAAGAGACGGACAAAAATCTGCTCTTTAAAGAGTATCAACTTCCAATACAAGAAGGAAAAAAGAGACACAACGAATAACACAACTTTGGGACATTGCCATACTAATATAATGCGTCAAAGAATGTTGAACCATTGCTGCATTCTGATATTGGGCGATTGATGTTCAACATTTTACAGTGCTCTCCGTGGGTGACTATTGGGGGAATTTGCTTTTTCTTTCCCATCACATATCTATCGTCCTTATCTCAGCTCTTTCTTTTCTTTGTATCTTACTCATTAGTAAAACCTCTAACATCCGCCACTAATATGACTTATTTGTGTTGCAAGTGCTGCAGAACTCTTACTTAAACTAAAACTAAAAAGTGCTCTCACTGTCTCCTTGAGTTGGTGAAGTTTTCATCAGATGAACAGGCGTGCCAGTAAGGAGTCTAGTCCCGATGGTCTCACTGTATGCTCTGGACCGATGCTTATTAAAAAAATGTTTTGTTTTTTTCCTGTACGGGATATTGACTTGGTTGATATGGTCTCGGTGTATGAACATTTATGCCATTTACAATACAGTGAGTTATAAACTGGTATGACACTAGAAAGACCGTTACTGTAAACTTAAAGAGTATGAAGAAACAATCATCATTTCTCTTTATATCGCCGAGATGTCCTCTTAGTTTATTTTGTCCTCTTAGGCTGTCTTGAAATTTCCCTTCTTACTGCCACTTTGTAGAATATAATAATAATCTTACAAAAGCTATAAAACTCAAACTGAAGCAAAAATATATTGTATTATTCTTCAGTTGACTTAATTTAAGATTAAGTCGTAAGTCGATTTATTTTGTCAGTAATCGTTTCTCATTTTACCAGCGGGTAAACCTAACGAAAAGAGAGATCAAATTGGGAGCGCGTGAGATAGAACAACATAATAAGCAACACATTAAATGCACGCTATTGAAACAAAACAGATATGTATGGCGGGAACAGAACAATACTTCATCGTCCTCTTTCTAAAACATTCTGCATTACATGCAAGGTAAGGGATTTTTAAATATTTTATATTTTAAAAAATGAATTTCAAAGTTTTCACCGAGAGCTTCAATACAAAACTGTGATTCTGTGGCAGAAATTTTTGATATATCTGGATGCAATACAAACAGATGACTTGTGCGACATCTATAATTAAGACGTTTAATTCCAGACCCCGCGAGCAACCAAACATAGGGGGTGTAATATCCGTATGCTATACGATGGTATATACTATTGTAGACGATGAATGATATAGTTTTCCTTGAGTAATCCCATTCTCGATGTTGGCTTATGCCCTTTTCAAGCTGTAAAGCAAACACTGCTATGAATACAATGCACGATCTCCATCTCTCCTCCCCCATCCATCAGTTGTCCGTTCTGGGGTCGTGGTCATCGCTGGAGGCTCAAGGCGTCAAGACTTGGCTCTCCCCGGCCACTTGTTGTTCTCGTCCCTTACTGCGCTCACAGTGGCAACTCCATTGCCTTCCGTTCTTGGATTGGTCACACGACTGTCACCCTAAAGAGAGCGAAGAAATAATACAGTCAATTTGTATATCTTTTTATATCACGGAGATCACCTTTTTACTTATTTTGTCCTCTTGAGAAATTATGAAATTTCACTTCTTACTGACACTTTACAGAATATAATAATATAGTAAATCAATAAAAACTCAAATCGAAGCAAATTTTTTTAGTATTCTTCAGCTAACTTAAGCTGAAAGTCATAATTCGATTCATTTTGTCGGTAATCGTTTCTCTTTTACCAGCAGGTACCCTGACGAAAAGCAAGATCATATTGGGAGCAGGTGAGATAGAAGGACATGATAACCAACCAATAAACGCCAAAAGAACAAAACAAACAACTGATATGTATCTCGAGGACAGAATTACAATTCATTAACTTTTTTCTAAAATATTCTGCAAAACATGGAGGGTAAAGGTTTCTTGCACTTAATTTAAAGAAAAACCAAACAACATTATTCAGAGCTTCGATACAAAACTGTGATTCCATGGCAGAAACATTTGAGATATCTGGATGCAATACAGACAGATGGCTTGTGCGACTTCTATATTAAAATGTCTAATTCCAGATCCCCTGAGAAACCAAACATAGGGGGTGTAATATCCGTATGTAATACGATGGTATATAATATTGTACAAGATGAATGATCAAGTTTTCCTACCAATAACTCCAGTAATCCCATTCTCGATGTGGGCTAATGCCTTTTTCAAGCCGTAAAGCAAACACTGCATTGAATACAATACACAATCTCCATCCTTCCTCCCCCATCCATCAGTTGTCCGTTCTGGGGTCGTGGTCATCGCTGGAGGCTCAAGGCGTCAAGACTTGGCTCTCCCCGGCCACTTGTTGTTCTCGTCGCTTGCGCTCACAGTGGCAACTCCATTGCCTTCCGTTCCAAGATTGGCCACACGAGGGTTTTGTAAAGGTTGTACATACAAGAAAGGAAGATTAAAGCTAGCCTGTCTCGGAGTCCTGCGAGATGTATGTCTGGGGGAGAAAAGATATTGTTTAATCGATGCGGGCAGGCGGAGGGGTCGAGGGGAGGCAGGCTTTCAAAGGCAGCGATGACTGGCGGGGCGACTGAATACACGACTATGGGGCAAAACTGC
>NW_004797314.1:1329104-1330636 GCF_000002075.1 Aplysia californica | reverse complement strand
TAAAAAATAGCATTTATATAGCGCAAATCCCCGCTCAACAGCAGGCTCTATGCGTTTTACACTATATTATTACCCCAGCAGACCATAGAACACCCCGAAACATTCTCAGCTTCCCGGGAATGATAGATAGATAGATAAATAGAGAGAGAGAGAGAGAGAGAGAGAGATGGGGGGAGTGAGGTATTCAACCAGAATGGAAATTTGAGAGGGAGGGATGGAAGGAGGGAGGGAGGAAGGAAGGGAAAAAATAGGTAGGTATAGAGAATTAGGCAGAAAAAAGGGAGCCAGAGAGAGAGAGAGAAAGAGAGAGAGAGAGAGAGAGAGAGAGAGAGAGAGAGAGAGAGAGAGAGAGAGAGAGGGGGGGGGGGAGGGGGGAATATTATGTAAATACATCTATGCTTAACTGCTCACTACAGAAATGCACAAAGTATACCTAGACGCTCTGGATACAGAGAGGCAGCGAGGGTCTGAACATACTAGACTGAAAGCAAGCGAAGAGATGAATAAAATGACAGGGTGCGCACACGAGGATGGCAACGTTTCAAGAAGAGCAGTAAATATGAAAGCAGGGAAATGAATAAGAAGATAGAGAAGGGGAGAGAGAGGGTGAAGGAACGGGGGTTAGTTTTGACGAGTCGGTTTTAACACTCCCAGCCTGCGAGCCTGAACGAGGACGGAGGCTGGTTTTCTGGTGGCCCAAATTGCCGCTCGTTTCCCGCGATAGGTTTCTTTTATGACAGGTTTTAATAGCGGGAGCTGCCGATTAGACGGACCCGCGGGTCTCCATGGGCCCTCGCGGACCCAGTGTGGCCTTTATCTGCAGAGCCAGAGCTGAAAGGATGTGTCAACTCGGCTGGGGATCTCGAGCAATCCACACTCGCACAATTTTTAATTAAAGCCGACACGTTGTTTTCCATCCCAGAAAAAAAAAAGTTTGTGTATACATCCAAGGGTGATTCGTCTTGGATGTTTCAGACTGCTCAGCTTGAAAAGTCTGGCTCTTCGGAAGTAAAGAATGTTTAATATACACTTTGTGTTGCGCCAAAGGGTCATAAAAATATACTGTTCCGAACATAAGGCAAAATTAATATAAAGTTGTTTTTTTTCCTCTCTCAGACGTTAATCGATATGTTCATATTTAGATTTTCGTTAAAAAAAAATAGAAAAAAAATATACGTAAACGCAAATGGTACACACCCAATAGCAGAACATGGTGGTAGATATTATCATAATTAAGTTACCAGAAAAGGTAGCGCTCTCCCTGGGTATTTTGCCCAGTATAGCTTCGATGGTGGTGTTAGTCCATTACATCATAGCACACATTCTTCTTAGACGAGAAACAGACAGACTAGTTAAGATTCTGCTGTGAGATCGATGCTTCTACCAGTTGTTGGCCCACGAAACGATGCAAGTACACAAATGTTATTGAAAAAAACTCTATCTATCTATCTATCTATCTATCTATCTATCTATCTATCTATCTATCTATCTATCTATCTATCTATCTATCTATCTATCTATCTATCTATCTA
>NW_004797314.1:1326780-1329004 GCF_000002075.1 Aplysia californica | reverse complement strand
GAAGGGGGGTGAGAGAGAGAGAGAGAGAGAGAGAGAGAGAGAGAGAGAGAGAGAGAGAGAGAAAGAGAGAGAGTATAGTAAAAATAAAAACACAATTATATTATGTTTTGTACCTTTGTTTTCAACTTCAAGGCCCTTTTAACGACAATACTTTGATCATGGTGGTGACTCGTTGTTTCTAATAATATTGATGTGGCGGTGTTGGTGGATGTGGTTGTGCATGTTGTTCTAGTGAGCGTTTTGAATGTTTTTGTAACCAAATCTGATTGTTTCTTAAAGAAGAATTAGAATACAGATACGTTTGGTATTTTTTCGGCGATTTTCATATCAGAGGAATGCTTCCATTTTAGGAAATTCAATTTTCGAATAATGTGTTATATCAAACACATTGGGAAACAAAAAATCATCAAATAGCCATGATTTTAATTAACAAAGAAAATGACTCCCTCCCACCCCCGCCCCAACCTTTCGCCCTTCTCTATAAATTCGGTTGTCAAGCCTTTTCAAAATCCCGTTAAAATATTCAAAACATGCGGTATTTTATCAGAATTCTGGTCGACTCATTTGTGATATACATGTCAGCAAAGAAATCTATCAAAATGTGTTCAGTGATTTTCAGAACGGTTAGCTGGAGGGATGGGTGGGGTGGCAAAGAGCATCTCATTTGAAATAACCCTTTCTGTTTGTAATGGGGGTTTCTTCAACTTTTATTATTACTTTATTAAATCCCCACCAGAATTGAAAACAACAGCTAAAACAAACACACAAACAAACAGTTACACAAACATGAACAACAAGAATGATAACAGCAACAACAACAACAACATCACCACCAACAACAATAAAAACAACAACAACGACAACGACAACGACAACAACAACAACATCAAGACAATCACCACTACCATTACCACCAAGAATGAAAACAACAACAACGTTGATCACAGAAATACAGATCCCCCGAAAAACCCAAACAAACAAAACAGGTCCCCATCACACGTACACACACGCACTTTAAAAAAGCATGTCAAAGATAAACACTCACGACTTGAGCCCCATTTTGGGTGAGAATTAAAGAGTAACAACATCCGAAAGAGAATTTATCCGATACCACAGCAAAACTTAATGCATTCCACACATCCTTGACCCCGCTAAACAAGGGTAAGAAAACAAAAATTCTTTCCTTGACGTTCCCAGATTTGGGCCACAGATACGCCCATGCTCTCGCCAGTAGTGCTGGGCGACTTGGTTCCCGATTATTGAAAGCTAGGAATCGTAGGAATCGACTCCGAACCCAATTACTTACTTTCTAATGATGTGATTTCTTCTGGTGGTTACCTGGTTGACTCGGAACATCTTCAGGATTTAGGATAACCTTGGTTTCGGAAAATTTCGAAGCATCAACTCTTATTTGTCAAAAATACATAAAAAAAAAAAAGAAACACATTTTCATGATTAAAGTAACTGGTAACCGTTGGTTTACGTAAAAAGGAGTTGGAGCTTTTCTTCCGTAGCATTAATGCATTAATCGTGGGGATCGGTCCCGGAATCAATTCTTCGCCCAGCTCTACTCGCCAGACCTCAGAAAAAATAATCGCTGAAAACAAGTGAGAAACGCCTCGTGAAACTGATAACACAGCTGGTGTGCGTTTTATGTTTCTTTTTAAGCAAGTGTTTTTACAGCACCAGTAGCACAATTAGATCATATAAGTGCTGGAGTTTTCAGGTGTTACAAGAGACTAACAAAGTTAAAAAAGACGGAGGGGAGATAAGGACGATGGATGTCTGATAGGAAATTTAATACGGAACAAACCATACATGAGCACCTGTTAACCACAAACCAGTTGATATACACTACTCTTACCTCCCCTCTTCCCCCTAAAAAACCCCAAACTCAACCAACCAACCAATCAACCAACCAACAAAACAACAACACAATAACAACAACAACAAACAAACAAACAAAAAACATTTTTTCTCTACGGAATCTGGGCTACAATGACAAAGCTACAAATAAATGTAAAAAAACAACCCCAAACAACTTAAAGTAATCCAAAAGTTACAACTCATTGCATGTCACGTTGTCTTATCACTCCTGACAGTATCGTAAACACATCATTCCTGATTGCTCATGTGTTTTGCCTTGTTGTTTGGCTACTCTGAGGTATCGAATAAAACGGAGGGAGGGGGGTGGGTGGACAAGTGGTTCAAAATTACTAAACGG
>NW_004797314.1:1323023-1326011 GCF_000002075.1 Aplysia californica | reverse complement strand
TCTTCTTCTTCTTCTTCTTCTTCTTCTTCTTCTTCTTCTTCTTCTTCTTTCTTCATTTTTCACATGGTCTCTCACACTTGTTTTTCGAAACACATAACTGCCTTCACGCACGCAGAAGATAATCCCTTTTTCTCTTCAACAATGTTTCGTTTTCGCTAAACGACTTGCTGAAGATTGGTTGACATATGGTGATCCCTGTGCTTATTTTTAATAACAGTTGGGTATGTTAGCGTGTGCGTGATAATATTAGCGTTCTTGGCTGTAAACGAGCCAATACATCTACAGAGAGAAAAGGGAATTGTTACACAACAGGGGCTTTTGTATTTTTATTTTACGCTATTCTAAAGCAATTTTCTCTCCAAATGGAAGAAAAGTTTACTCTCAAGAGAAAAAAACAAACAAACAAACAAACAAACGAACCCAAAACAATAACCAAGATTTTTTAAATAAAAAATAAAAGTGCTTTGATACTTTGAGTGCTCAACGTGGTTGTTGCAGGAAAAAAAACTAATGGTAAAAAAAAACCCCTTAAAAACCCCCCCAAAAAACCAAACACCTGTATGTTCACCTACTGTAACACATGTGGATGCTGACAAGAACATAGTATATAGACAAAGAACATTGCTATGGTTCCCAAATATAGAGTTACCTCCTTCTTTCTTCTTTCAGACATACAGCTTGCTGATGAGGGGGTAGGGCATACTGAGAACGCCCTCCCCCCTCCCAGACGTACGCATCTTTTCAAAATGGCTGGTGCCTCTATAAATAAATCATTGATGGCCAAGATCTTAACAAACAACAGAAAAGGAAGGCCACACGTAAACATATAAAGACCAGAAATAACGAATAGATTCAAGCAAAAGATAGAGGCACCCCACCTACCCAACACACACACACACACACACACACACACACACACACACACACACACACACACACACACACACACACACACACACACATGTTGGCGTCGGAGGCCTAGTGGTCAGGCTACTGGAATCGGAATCGTGAGGTTGCGGGTTCAGGGATTCGAGCCGCGGGCCCAACGTGGTGTCCAAGGGAAAGGCACTTTACACGAATTTTCCACACTTCACCCAGGAGAAAATAGGTACCCAGCTATAGACAGTAAAAGGTCTTGGCAGTTTGTTAGTGTTTGAGTGCTTAACCAGCTGCTTGCACTGCATGCTTCTCGGGATGCTGAGAATGTTTCTGAGTGTTCTATAGTCTGCTGGGGTAATAGTGTAAAGCGCATAGAGCTTGCTTTCGAGTGGGGATATGCGCTATACAAATGCTATTTATTATTATTAAAACTGCAAGCAATACACCTCTTATATCCCAGAAAACATTTGTCTTGTGTTTGTTTGAAGAGTGCTGGACCTTGGACATTTTGGGGCATCGGTGACGAGAGATCAGATGTTTCCAGGTCATGAAATCCCTCTTCGTCTTGGGAGATTTGTGATGCGTCCATGTTTCGTTTCCTGTAATCAGAATGTCAAGAAAATTCTTATCTGGTCATGTGACATCACCATCAGCTTTCATATTGTCTCCACCAGATCCCATGCAAACAATTGAAAAAAAAAATAGCACCTGTAACCTCTGACTTTGACCACTTTTCAATGGTGGTTGCCATCTTTCTTCTACCATCAGCCGTTTGTACGATCAAGGATGTTGCAGTGGTTTTTCAAAAAATGAGTGCACCAGCTATTAAGTATATTTTAAAAAACTATTAAACCCCCCCCCCCCACCTGTATGTTCATCTACTGTAACACATGTGGATGCTGGCAAGAACATAGTATCAAGATAAAGAACCACCCTGCCATAACAACGCATTGTTTATGAATTAGCCAACAAAGAATTTCTTTGTATGTGTTGTAGCAGTTAGGCACCCGATTCTCTTATTGAGAGAATTTCTATCAAGTAGGTCTTTCTGATAGGACGTTGTATCCTTCCCTGCCGGTGTTGGACCTGGTGGGCAGGGTGGAAGCTTGGCACCTATATGATCTAAATTGTGTCGATAGGGGCGCAAACAACACCTATTTGTATGTGTAAGTTTGACCGTTTCTATTATACCCACTCACGACCAATTGTGTGCCATCGTGGTGAAATTATACGCTTGCCAAAAAAATGAAATTGAAGAAACCGTCAGTCATCGGTCCTCTGGACAATTGTTATAGATTTGTTTATTTTGGGTTCAATAAATTTTATGTCTATTTAAAATACATTTCTGTGTGGATTTTACTGAAAAACGTTGATCAAAGACACAAAATGTAGGTTCGCATTTTACAAGCCCACTCAGGCGTTGGAAATCACCAAACTGTGGCGCTCATTTTCTCGTTAATTTTACCTCTCACACCAGGCAATCAATTCTCACCTCGTTCAATAGCAAATATCTCAATTTCTATCAATAGCAAGGCAAATGAACGAGTTTTAAGATTATACCTATAACTTCATATAAAAACAACAACCGACGAGCGACTGATTCCACTGTTTTGTGACACTAGTTTATACGTTGGAGATGCGTATATTATTCTCAGGCTTTATATTCTATTAGAACTATGCTTCTTTTGTTTTAATAAAGTTTTTCGGCGCTCGCAACTGCATAAGGTCATATGACCCCCAAGGGGTGGATATAAAAACAGAGAAGTCCAAACGGGGAATCAGGCTCACTCTGCTCACCTTTCTAGTCTCAACAGCACAAAGTCTGTTTCGACCACCAGTGCACCCCGGAAATAGCAGTCCTCAAGAGAGTGACAAACGTACAAAAGAAGTAGATGAAAAATGACGATAGTAAGGATGACGAAAGAAAAAGCAGCAGTTCCCATATGTTGTTCGGCACAGTATGAGCATGACATTGATAAATCAGCCCATTTACAATTTTACTATGCATAATAACATGTTAATATGTTAATATCCCTCCTTTGGGAATGGTCTAAAGACAATTTCAGTCAGTAGCACTGCCCTGGTTTCTGGGGGGGGGGGGGGGGGGGG
>NW_004797314.1:1319523-1322923 GCF_000002075.1 Aplysia californica | reverse complement strand
TTCAGCTGATGTCTTCTTCAAAATATTGCGTTAAAGACCTGCCGTGAGAGCAGTCAAGTCTTTTTCAGTTTGAACAAGCTTTCGATTCTACATATCTAGCAGCTGATAATAGCATGCACCTATCTAGGGTTTTAAAAGATAGATCCCTTTATTGTTTTATATATAATTTTTTTATACAGTATTATGATATGCAGAACAAAGCTTGAAAAACGTTTACACAAATTTACTGGCAATTCTATTTTTTTATGCCCCTTATCTAAGAGAAGCCCATGAAACCAAAACAACAGCAACAACAATATCCATACAGGTAATGATGATGATGATGATGATGATGGTGATGCTGCTGCTGCTGCTGCTGCTGCTGCTGATGATGATGATGATGATGATGATGATGATGATGATGATGATGATGATGATGATGATGATGATATCAGTAATAAAGAAATAAATAGTGACTCTATTGTTGCTAATAAGGGGCCTCAAAACAATTAAAACAGCAGGGTCCCCCAAAAAGTGGAGGTTCATCACTGCACTAACCACACCCACACCCAGAAGGACTTACGGTCACCTTGCGCATATTAAAACGTTATTGTTTACTTCTAGGGAACCCCATATTCTACAGGTCACGAACGTGCAGGATGGTACTTATGCATAACATTGCGCTCACCCTCACTTCGCTGCGAAAACTGGTCATCTCGCGTGAGTTTTTCGCGGGCAGCGTGCTAAAAAAGGCGAGCAGACGTGTCCGGCCAACGTCTCAAGCTATTCGCGGCCCCGGCAGCGCGCATTGCGTTCTTCTCCTCCACTCACAAGAGAGCTTTTCTTGAGCGCGTGTTTGCGACTTGTTGCTCTCTCTCTTTGATCCGTTGGGAGAAAACAGAGGGGACACACGGACACTTCCCTTTTCATAGGTCAGAATCTTTTCTCGGTCTTTGCTCAGCTCACACCCATGCTCGCATGTCAGCAGGCGCGTGTAAACTATTTTTAATCCGTAAGGCGCACACTTTTCCTTAACCTTTCACAGAGGATTAGCCTAAAAATAGCATACTTAGAGAATACTTTTATTTTGTTTCTGATTGAGATGAAATGAATAAAGTAAAGTTTACTATTTTCCTATTTTTTTGGAATGATTAAAACCTATGAAATAGAGTATTATCCATACGTAAAACAGACATACATTACTTGTGAAGGAGATATGTGTTTCATGGGAAAGAAGAAAAAGAAGTAGAAGAAAGCTGAAAAGTTACCTCGTACTCACACCGAGGTCAAACGTTCAGACGTCAGGGCTGTGCAGCGCGGTGGCACTTCATACTACGTGTGTTGGAAGGTAATAAAAAAAAAGCATGCACGGAGGTCACGATAATAGATGTGTCATGAGAACTGTGTTTCCTGCAACATTGTCAGAATGACAATGCCAAGGTTTAAACTTGTTTAAGTTTCAATGGCATTAAACAGTGGAACGAATATAAAATATACCTATCTATTTCTTACCATAGAGTTCTGAATGGTCACTTGCTGGTATCAACCTTTTATTACCTTTGTCAACCTTTTTTTATTCGCTAAAACTTTTTCTGATTTCAATTATTCATCTTCTAGATTTGATCTTTAGTTTGCTGTTTTCTTGGATTCCTGCTATTTTGTTCTCTGTATTAAAAAAAACAACAACTTAAAAAATCAAATTTAGAAATACATTATGTAATGTAACCAACATAATCGTTCTTGTTTCCTTTCAAAGCAAACCATACACACTGTTACAAAACTTTTGATACTTTAAAGTTAAATCTCGAAGTCAAAACTCCCACGCCAAACATGTTTTTGTTTTCACAATGTTTCGCAAAAAAAAAGAACAATTTACGTGAACTTTTGGAGTACCAGAAGATATTTGAGAACTGTTTTTATGTATGATACGATTAATGGGAAACAATACTAGCATAGTCGAGAAAAATGATGAAATAACGCCAAAAAAAGACAATACATCAGTGACACATTGTAATAATCTTACCTATCCACAGTTGCTCACATAAGGACATAGTTATTCATCCATAATACTGCTGCTCAGTGGCGACGAGGCTCTGACCGATTTGCTTTTACCTTTCTTTTATTATTGAAATTTTAGTGAGAGTAATATATGATTAATTCAATTTGTATATTAACTGCATGTGCTTTTACGGCCCAGTATAACCAAAAAAATGTCCCTCTGGGATAATAAAGTATTATCTTATCTTATCTTATCTTTAATCAAGTGGGACTCTGTTAAGATACTCACATTTCTACATTGTATTTTTACCTTTGCATTTACTCAAGTAACCTATCACCGTTCAGTGACTTTGTTTGTACTTTTTCTGCTAACAATTACGACAAGCAAGATAATCTGATAATAAAGGATGGTTTTGCAGGAGCATCGTGAGCTGTCATTTCGTCATGAGTCCGTGGAATCCAAGATTATATAAGGAGTGCCAAAAAGAGTTACATCCCAAATTTTAGCCCTAAAAAACCTACAATTTGGTCTCTTTGTCCATTTGTGGATTCTTAAAAGTAACTCATTTTGTCAGCACGCCTAAAAAGACGGGCTGCTCGTCCAGATAACTTTCCCAAGGGTTCAAGTGCCTGCCTTTAAAATGACATTTTTACGTCTTGTTGCGTGTAGAATTTATTATTTTTTAAAAGCAACATTTCACCCCCCTCCCTCTCCAAGTGATCAAAAATTGTTTACCCCATGTTGTTAAATGCTGTTTAAAGTTTTTGAAAGCGGGGTACTTGATCGTTTGCCAGGATAATGGGTCAAGAGGATAATAATTATGAGAAAACACGATAAATGCAACACTCTGACTCGACTCTTGAACTTTAATACTGCAGGTTTGCCTGCAAAGCCAGCTAGAAGTGAAAAGACTGCTGTTGATTTCAGCGAAGAGGATTGTTGGTGTTTACTGTGGTGTGATCTATTGTTTTAATTCCAAAAGTGCTGTGTCAGTTTTCCGTGCATTCCTAGGCATCATGACTCAAAGCGAGTTTTATTTTGTTGTTACCTGTCAGCAATTATTTTACACAACATTTCTTTTGAGCAATATCTTGTCTTGTTGTTTGTGCCTTATTTCAGTGGGTTCAAATTAACCCGTTATGGGCTTCTTGTATGATTTAAACACGTGACGACATTTCCAATAGATCACGAATGGCTTTACATTTAATGGATGTGTACTAAATGTCTGAGAAACATTCTTTACAATGCCGATGTTTGAGAGAACCATTTATGAAAACGTACCAGATATTTTTTGCATAGACATTTTGTGATTTTGTTTGGATACGTATAGGCGTGACAGGAAAGCAGTAGTTGTAGAGGACACAGAGAGAAAGAGAGAGAGAGAGAGAGAGAGAGAGAGAGAGAGAGAGAGAGAGAGAGAGA
>NW_004797314.1:1310876-1319423 GCF_000002075.1 Aplysia californica | reverse complement strand
AGAAAATACATCCGATTTTCTTTACAGTTACAGCCAAAAAAATTTCAATACAACATTTATACCGTACTGCCATTTATGTGTTGTGAACTTTCTACCGAGATGTCAATATTGCAAATGAGGTAATTGTGAACTGCAAGGACATTTAGCATCAAGCTCTGTGACACTAATGGCGATCACCGCACCGGCTGACTGCTTGGTAAGTGGGAAATGAGCGAAAATGATATTGTTCCCACATGCCTAGCACATTTGTAAAGGAATCTACGATGGTCAGAAATGGCACGATAATTAAATGAAGAACAGCATCAGAGACGCCATGGGGAAACAAAACACGGGGGTGGGGTGGGAGTGGGGAGGGTGAGAGAGAGAGAGAGAGAGAGAGAGAGAGAGAGAGTGTGTGTGTGTGTATATGTGAGTGTGACAGAGACAGAGACAGAGAGAAAGAGAGCTGGTAGAAATGTGTCTTTTAAAAATCAAATGAAAGGAGACTGTGGGTAACACTTTAGAGGTTGGTAGGGGGCGGGTGGATACAAGCAAATATTGTTGGTAACTTCATATGATATACCATCAGTAGTAAAGATTGTTCAAGAATATTGAAAACGGAAAAGGATATTTGAAAAAAACAACAACAAACCAGTTTGACATAAAACGTACTCATGTATTTAACCACAACATAACACGCATCATACTTTTATTATGAAAAGGTATTAATATTCGGTTTATTTTTGAGTGTGGAAACAAGAAGAAGGGTGAACAAAAATATCAACCCACACCCCCCACAAAACAAACAAACAAACAAACAAACCAATCCACAAACAAACGAACAAAACAAAGAACCCCCTCACCCCAAAAAACAAATATTTAAAAATTAATGTTATGTTTATAAAAATGACATCACGCTCTTTTACTTTTACTTCGATTCACGCACTCACTCATCCGGACTGTTGACCGTGCCGTTAAAAATCCGCATATTCAGGCAATCTCTTGCAGTGTCTTTACACCCGGCGCAAATATGTTACGTCCTCGTCAACACAATTTAGGCCTTTTTTAGGAAATGGACTGTTTCGACCATGTCTACCAGTGCTTATGCGGGAAATATGGAAAAGGCGTACATTCTGGAGAAAGGATGGAAGTACTCGATACAGATTTTCCACACTTCATTTTTAAGCGCAAGGAGAAAATTCTTTGCATTACACCAAAGAGTAATAATTATAAACTTTTTTTTTTTTTACATCATTGTACTGACAGTATGCTGTTCAAGCAAAGAAAGAATGTACTATATATAAGACAAACTGATTTCCCGATTTCAAATTAATAATCACCTATCCATGTTATTTTCTATATTGCAGTCGAACATTATTTCTCAATAAAATCCCACTGGGTCTGTGGTTAATCGGTTAGGATCTTCAAAGTCACAAACATATACAGACGTTGTGAGTTCGATTCCCGCGTGGGGAAGCTATAGTATCCATTTACTGCTTCCACCTTTTGGCCTGAACGCTAATTCCCCCTCGGCGCGGGTAGGGTAAAAGAAACCCCATCTCTAAATGATCTAAACTGTGTTGATGGAGGTGTAAAACAATTACAATCCTATGCATCAAAATGACCACATTACTTATGGTTTTGCAGGAACAACGTGAGCTGTCATTTCGCCATGAGTCCGTGGATTAAATCCTACCTCCTGCTTTTTCTGTCCCCGCTGTATACAGGTAAGAGAAAATTTTTAAAAACCCAACATTTACTCATTGCTGGATGATAATATTATGACATTTCAAAAACTAATTTTCGACTTTTTACCTCTTTTGACGGGAAGGGAGTGAGACTGATGTCATTTTCCTGCAATGTGTTTTTAGTAAACATTACACACAGTGTTATTACTTACTTACTTTACTTTATCCTCCCTCTTGTATCATCTATGTTATTACCGTCGTTTCTTTTTTTTCTCGGAAAGGATGGAAAAGTAGTCTTTAATCGCTGTGATTTCTTTTCATGTCGGATATATTGCATTAAGTGCAAGCTTCGTTTTCTGCTTTTCGTCGACTGCCCTTATGACTTGGAACCAGTTTTGCGATCATTTATTAATTTAAATCTTATTTCATATTTCAAAAATAAAATTAAACATTAACATGTGCAATAAGTTTTTTTCTTTTTTTTCCTTCTTCCTTTCCTGCTTTCTATTTTATTTTTTCCTCTTCTTTATTTTTTCCCTTGTTTCGTTCTTCTTTCTTAGCATACAGACATTGCATTGTTTCTCTTATATCCATCAACGTGTCTAACATGAGCAATTTATTATTTATCTATTCCTCTATTTGTTTATATTTGTATCTACAGCTTTCTTTTAAATAATCCTACACATATATAGTATGTAACATTGATCATTAAAATCCAGAAGACAACTTTGAAATTCAATGGAAATGTATTTTAAAAAAACTACAAATACACCTTAGCTTCAAAAATCGAAAATGTGATACTTGTTTAGAGTTTGCATTCAGAATGTTTAAGAAAGTTATAATGAAGAAACGTTTGCCAACGCGTTCCAGATACAAAAAAGTTTATAATTTCAGAAATAATCAACCATTATCTAAACATAACGAACACATGCAGAGGCTCACAGACAAAGCCATGCACACACACACACACACACACACACACACACACACACACACACACACACACACACACACACACACACACACACACACCTATAATCATTCACACACACCTATAATCATTCACACACAAACACACACACAGACACATACCCACTCGCCCACCCACCCACCTCCACACACAACACAGACACACACACACACACACACACACACACACACACACACACACACACACACACACACACACACACTCATAATTATCCACACACAAACACACACGCACAGACACAGACACAGACACAGACACACACACACACACACACACACACACACACACACACACACACACACACACGACACGTACTCTCTCTCTCTCTCTCTCTCTCTCTCTCTCTCTCTCACACACACACACACACACACACACACACAAACACACAGAGACGCGCTCCCAATATGAGTGCCCGACTTTCAAAGTAAGAACAGTTTTTAGATCAACAAAAAAAGCCTTGCAAACCCCATTATTGATTATGAAAGCTGTAGTTGAGTTCATCCGTGAGGGGAATCCAGACTAGTTACATAATATCCTGATCTATCGACGATCTTTAGACGACTCAGTGACGTTTGGTAAGAAGCATAGTTGCAAGCTTTGAAAGGAAACAATACCTTATTATATAGAGTGGAATAGCATCTTGTGAAAGCTAATGACGTCATTGTGAGTACGACAAATCCTTATACGAAAATAAAGTAAAAGAAAACAACTAAAAATCCACTAATGTATGCTTCAGTTCTATATTTCGGCTGCATTATTACTTTTATTTTTTTGGGGTCTGATCATTGTGTCAAATGTTGAGCAATACAATACAAGCCTAAACTGGTGAAGGAGATTGTTAGATTATCTGATATTATTGTGTACCTCAATTTTATAAATTCTTTAATTTAAAAAAAAAAAAAAATGTTTTTTTTTTTTGGGGGGGGGGTGACTTCAATACGCGATCTTCGTGATTTTTAAAGAAATTCGTAATTTCAGTTCGTTCACAAAGACGTTAAAAGGAGCGCTGTGCATTGGAACATATTATGACACTGGGCAACTCAAATCTCAAATTCACAACATTTGAGAGAAACTAAATTGACAAAACACGAAAAAGAGAAAAAAAACCACCTCTCCCCCCAAAAAAACCCCAAACAACAACAACAAACAAACAAACAAACATAAAACGACTGGAGCACAGTAAACTTTCGTTTTTTTTAAATTACACGATCACACTCCAATGGTGACAGATGGTACGTCTAAGAGGCAGCACCTAGTTTTATTGTCCGTCTGCAATGAGATAGACTGTTATTATCAGAAAAAATGGCAATATATAAAGAAATCTTTAAAAGATATAGAAAAAGGCTTCGCTACGTCGTTAGAACAGAAACAAATTAAACAAACTAAACAAATTTTTAAGAAGGAGGAAAAAGAAAAAAAGAGAAAAAAATAAGAAAAGAAATTTCAAAAACCCGTAGATCTAAAGGAAATTACAATGGCATAAAGTAGGTTCTCCCTCCTCCGTAAATACAAATCCATAGACATACACTGTAGGGATCCGGGAATAACAATAGCAACAACAATAATCACACTTTCTGCAAAAGCAGTAACAGTAACCTCAATATCTGCAGCAGCAGTAATAGAAACAACAATACTTGCACCAGTAGCCAGAGTAACTACACTATGTGTAGTACCAGTAAAAGTAGGCCTAACTGAAATATTTCCAATAGCAGCATCAGCAACCACACTATTTGCGATTACAGCAGCTGTAACGTTACGACACTTTTTTGCAATAGCAGAAATACTTATACATATTCACGATAGCAGCAAAGTAAGAACAACAATATCTACAATAGTTATAACAGTAACAACCAACAATATCATCGATAGAGGGATCAACAGCAGTGAGTTGGTGCCCCCTCCCCTACCCCACCCCCTTATTTTTTCTCAAAAAAGGAAAAAAAAGAGGGACAAAAATGTTAAAACAGATTTTTGTGAATAAGATAATCGAGTTGCAAAGTTTTGAAGTATTCTTAAGCTTTCTCCCTCTTGTTTCTCTATCCAATATCAAACAACACTAGCTCTAATCAGTTAATTGCCTTATCTCTAAACACAGCTAATAACCTGCACATACTTGGTTAATGTTCCGAGCAGGAATCACTCAAATTTCTTTATTCTCGCCCATCAAAGCCGACAGGATAGAGGGACATTTCCAGAAAACGCAAACAAGACTGCGGAAAAAATAAACGCAGGGTATCATGGGATTGCGGCATTCGCGGGTTCTAAGTGACAGCAAAACAAGCATCAAGGAATCTTAAGAGGAGAAATCGTGAGATGGGAATGCTATCATGCGGGTGATTAGGGAATACAGCGCTGCAGAGGTGATCATGGGAAGAGCTTGGAGTAGGCCAGTCATCTTTCAAATGGCTCGACAAGGAGCGCTGAGATGTTCCGATGTCTTTACGAGTCAACTTCAGTTAACGTAGGGTGTACGTTGATCAGACTGTCCGAGTCTGTTTGATCGGATCGGGCTTGAAAGTAAAGCGTAGTTCAAGCATCTACTTCGAACAGCATTAACTTTCCGAATGGTCTGATTTGAGTGATATGAACGTTACTGTGGCCAAGGTTTACCTTACTAACTGAATCAGCAAAACCAAACTTTGCCCCCTATATAATATTATATACAATAAATGTAAAAAAAGGACATATTATGTACTCTGTGCAGGTGATATTATAGTATGCCTCGGTCATTCATCAGTTAATGTTTTCTATTCCGTTGTTATTCTAATTTTTACCCCATATTATGAAACTACAAATACAATGACATGTAAATTCAAAAGCCATTAATTTGTTGTTAAAGTGACTTATTTTAAAAGGAATATACTGACTGGAGTGTTTGAGGAGAGGGATTCTCTTATTGTTGTTATTTTTATTGTTATATTATCATATTATTGTTGTTACTATTATTGTTATCATTATTATTATTATTATTATTATTATTATTATTATTATTATTATTATTATTATTATTATTAACATTTGCAGTAGTAATAGTAGTAGTAGTAGTAGTAGTAGTAGTAGTAGTAGTAGTAGTAGTAGTAGTAGTAGTAGTAGTAGTAGTAGTAGTAGTAGTAGTAGTAGTAGTAGTAGTAGTAGTAGTAGTAGTAGTAGTAGTAGTAGTAGTAGTCACTAACCAATTCTATTTCTACAAACTGAACAATATTGAATTCGCATTGAAGAAATCACAGGCAGTATAAAGATAATGTTTTACTTTATTGTATTCAACTAACAAAATAATGTCTCTTTCTCACCGTCGGTCTTCCTGATCCCCTGTTCTCAGTCAGCCTCTGTGTGCCTGTCTTCTCTCTTCTCTCTGTTTCACTCTTTTCTCTTAACATCATAAATAAAAATAAATGTCCTTTCCGACGGGGAATCGAGCCCCGTTCCTTTGTGACAGGCGCGGACACTTACCACTATACTACCAATGAACAACCCCCTTTGCTGCAAAATTATCGATAAAATATTAGATACTTTGTTACCTTAGAATTACAAAGTTCTATCTGCTCAGTACCTAGTTTTGAGAAATTTGACGTAAAAAATGCCGAGTTTCACAATAGTCAAGCCTTTTCGAATGCAGTTCTTTGAATATCTTGAGATCTTAAGATTTTGATAGAGCAGATAGAGCATTTGATATCTGATCTCATGGTCATAGTAACTCAAAATGGCCAAAAATATCAGATAGAAATGTGTAATTCTGGGGTAGCGATTTATTGACGAAACGATTTAGGCCTTCAGGTAAATCTCAGCTTGTGCACACCAAGGTCACGTTAAGCACCCGTGTATCGATGGGTAGATGAAGTGAATTTTTTCCCGTTCATTAATGTGCCACCCCGGACAAAAGGATTATGGACACCCAAGTTCTAAGTTGAGCTATTGGAGAAAATGACACAAAATAATAGAAATAAAATCAATGCCTATTACGATATACAACATAACTACAGGTTATCTTGAGTTTCTTTTTTTTTTTTAAAGTTGGGGGGGGGGGGGGGGGGGAGTCTTATCTTCATTTTAAAATTCACTCGGTGGGCCTGTTTAGGTTTACCAATTTGGAGTTTGCTTTGAATTTATTCACGCACATCAATATTCCTACTTAAATACACGCATTCAGCACCCCCCATCCATCACACACACACACACACACACACACACACACACACACACACACACACACACACAGACACACACACACACACACACACACACAGACAGACACACACACACACACACACACACACGTGCACATAGACATAAACACAAACACTTACCTTAAGCATCAAAATTCACAATTATGATGATGACTATGATGATGATGATGATGATGATGATGATGATGATGATGATTTTTATTATTTTCATTACTATTATCCTTATTATTTTCATTATTATTATTATTATTATTATTATTATTATTATTATTATTATTATTATTACTATTATTATATTCTTCTTCTTCTTCTTCTTCTTCTTCTTCTTCTTCTTCTTCTTCTTCTTCTTCTTCTTCTTCTTCTTCTTCTTCTTCTTCTTCTTCTTCTTCTTCTTCTTCTTCTTCTTCTTCTTCTTCTACAATAATTATTATCATTATATTACGATTACAATTATTACATTAATTTTAAAGATCATCATACCTGTAGTATGCTGTAGAAGTTGTTCTCTTGTTGTTATTGTTGTTGTTGTTGTTGTTGTTGTTGTTGTTGTTGTTGTTGTTGTTGTTACTGTTATTGTTGCAAACAAACAAACAAGCAAACAACAAACAAACAACAACAACAACAAACAAACAAACACCCCCCCCAACAACAACCAAACTACTAACAGTAATCATAAAGTTAAAAAAAATAAATTATGTTAGTGGGCAACTGGAATCGTTGATAGTCGTGCAGATTTGATTGTAGTTTCTGTTCCTTCTTCCTCTTTTAACACCCGTATCTGTTTTCACTGCTTCACTTATTTTGATGCTCTTCTTTATTGCTCATGCAATCTCTAATGTATTATACTTTGTCATTGTAATGATTTTTATTATAATGTTGACAATTTTGGGCGACGGTTATGACTGGATTACGGCACCACGTAATTATAAACTGTACTTAAGGTGTTATAAGACTTTTGATTTCGGCTATCCACGAACTTGAGTCGCTCCTTTAAAACCCAAATGTCTCGATTCCTGAGCACACTTGGAATTCTAAAAGGGGCTTTAAATCAAAACAATTTTTATACAATAGTGAGTTTTTTTCCTGTTGTTGTTGTTGCTGTTGCTGTTGCTGTTGTTGCTGTTGCTGTTGCTGTTGTTGCTGTTGCTGTTGTTGCTGTTGTTGCTGTTGCCGTTGCTGTTGCTAACGCTGTTTTTAGCATTACAATTACCACTTTTTAATATTATTTCAATGTTGTTATTATTATTACGTTATTATGAACGGCATCTATGGTGTAGCGGTTAGGTGCTTCACTGTCCCACGCGGACATCTGCGTTTGATTTCCGTGTCGGGAAAACATTATCAAATATATCGGTTTTTCCGTTGGGATGTTGTATTCCTCTAAGCCCAGTTTAGCCCTGACAGGCAATGTCGGAACCCTGCCTCTCAAATCTAGACTGTATGAATGGGTGCATAATAATTACCTACACTAACCCCCCCCCAACAACAACAACAACAAAACGGTTTGAGATTTTCATTGTTGTTGCTATTATTATCAAATCCATTATTAAGATTAACAATATTGATAAAATTATTTAATTTGTTACTGTCATCAATGATAATATTTTTTCTTCTTCTTCTTCTTTTTCTTCTTCTTCTTCTTCTTCTTCTTCTTCTTCTTCTTCTTCTTCTTCTTCTTCTTCTTCTTCTTCTTCTTCTTCTTCTT
>NW_004797314.1:1302992-1307602 GCF_000002075.1 Aplysia californica | reverse complement strand
CTGTCGTTCGTGTGTGTGTGTGTGTGTGTGTGTGTGTGTGTTTGTCTTTGTCTCTTTGGGTCTCTGTTTCTTCATCTCGAGACTGACAGTAACGTATATACAGATGTAAATAATCAGGAGCGGCTCCTGGTCTGTGGAACTGACCGTCCTTAATTCCCATCAATACCCCCCCCCCCCCTCCGAAATCATCATCCTCTACCTCACATATTCCTACTCCCCCCTCCCTTCCTAAACCGAATGAATGGTTTATGCCTATAAATTAAGGTTTATAAAAAACAACAACCATGGCTACACTTTGCTCCCAGACGCTCTCCATTACTTAAGTACTGGGCCTGAGAGTGAAGGGGTTAAAGGCATTGCTTAAGCTCATGTTGGGCCTATGATCAAATCGCGTGTAATTTTTGCCCTTCGGAAAGGAAGCCAGCGTGCAAAGCTGGAGACATTTGGTAATTAAGACAATTTTCAAAGGGCTGATAAAGCGAATGGGGAACGGGTCCATTTCTAACTCCTGAAAATTGTAGGCTTTTTTTAAATATCGAGGGTGGCTATTTTTTGAAGCTATATTAAAAGAAGAAAGACGGTAAACAATACAAAACAATATATATCTGCAAAGCAGAATGCTGATTGATATTCTCTGTAAGATTTACTGTTTTAACATTGCCTTCACAGATCTAGAAGCAAAGCTTACACAGCTATCTTATATTCACCATTGTTGTCTATTTGGTGCCGCCAAAGCACTGAGTGCTCCACTTTAGTAGGGCGTATCGTGACAGAAATATTTTCCTCCCTTGATCACTTCTGCAAGAAATGTGCAAAATTGTCTAGGTTTAACGCCCCTTTCAACAGTGTAAGGCTTTTTTAAAGGCGGGACCTCCAAATTTTACGTCCATCTCCGACAGGACGGAGGTAAGTGGGTAAATTCAAGTACCTAAAGTATCTTTCCCAGGGCACAACGTCGGACCGAGCTGAATGCCGAACCTGTGAACCCGCAGTCTCATGATTATGATTACTGTAGTCTAATATCCAGGCAACAAACATCCTTGTTTTTTTCATCATGTCTTTCTCCGGTGTTGAGAATGTTTTCTCGCCCATTTTCAATATTAATTTTCTACTTTGAACCCGCTGATCCGTCTGCAATTCAGTTCTAATAATATCCACTACTAGACGTACCCAACACTATGACAAAATTTATCATGGCACACATTTCAGTGTTGTAGTACTACAATAAATATAACACCGGTTAAATTTCAACTGACCCCTCCCCCTCCCCCACCCTCTCACACACAGACAGACACACACACATGCACACACAGGCAGACACAGAAACCCCTTCCCCACACACACATACTATTTCCACCGTGTCATCTATTGCCACTCTTCACACCCATTTCTCGTTAGGTTTCTTTGTATTCAGGCTTAATTAATTTTCTCGGAATAATCATAGCTTTGACCTTGGTTACCTGGTGCATCTGTCGCTGGCGCCCGAATATCATAGACCAGAATCATCAATTATTCAACAGTGTTGTATTTGTGTAAAGGTCAACCGAACCAAAACGTTTCATTCGAGGACTCGAAGTGCAGTAAAGGCGACATTAATTTGGTGAAGGGTGCACTAACTTAATGGCCTGGAGGGATTAGCGGACAAAAGAACAATCACGACGATAACGACTTTAAACTTGCTTAAATTTCATGCCAGCATTTATAAAGGAAAACTTGAATCATGCGGTGGTTATGACCCAAGTGCTATGAAAAGAAGGACCCTTGACTGGTTTTCTTTTAAATTCCCCCCCCCCCCCAAAAAAAAGAGGACCACTATGATTTTTTTGCATTGCATTCTACTTATGATGTGTCTGGTAGTCCCGCCTTTGTGGTCTAACGGGATGAGTAGCTTGAAAATGAGTGGTTTCTTGTTACTTTTTGAGAATCATTAAATAACTTAATGGGTTTTTTTTAAATTGTAAGTTTCACAAAAGCTCAATATGGAGAAACTTAAAAAGCAAACATTTGAGCTTTTTTCTCACTACTATGAGTGACTGCGCAATGATGAAACTTAAACATGACGCATTGTGACCTGTCATGAGTTCCTACAGTGGTGATGGAGTTTTTCTGCTGTTAGGGATTTTATTGCCGATTTTTCGTGTGTTCTTTAACAATGCCCCACGGCGCCATTTGAATAACATCGACAGAAGGAGGTTGCTGTTCTGGCTCCATAAGGACGTTGCCGTCCGTAAAGTGGCTAGATTTTTTGCAGTTAGCCACTCAGTTGTTATAAGGCTGAAAGATCGAGTTGCAACATCCGGAAGTGTGAAGAGTGGCGGATATTGTCTGAACGGTCAAGAAGCACAAGGCAACAAAATTACTACAGTGTCCTGAAGACACAGTAACCAGAACTTCAAATGATACACACCTTAGACAACTGATAACAGCTGGTTACTCATATAAACGTTCAAGTTAGAGCCCAGAGCATAAGGAACAATTGATTATGTCAACATGGACGCCACTCAAGACGACCAGAAGTTTGTCTAGTCCCGACAGAGGCCCAGAGCAATGCCTGACGGACCTGGTGTGCTTGTCACCTGCGATGGACACGTCACCAGTTAAAGTAAAGGCATGGCCACTGTGGAGGGGGGGGTTGGGTCTGCCAATGTGTGGACTAGCGCTTGTCTGAACCTCAACACTCTTCATCCTAATCGTATTCAGGGAAATCTAACCCAAATTATCTACAGGACAGGAACGAAATTCATCAACACATTGCCTTGCTTGCTCTAAGATCCCTTGGACTAGGCGCGATCTCCCAGGATGATAACGCTCTGTCTCATCGTGTTCTTGTCGTGTAAATTTTTTTCCTGCAGCATTATAAAGTGGACAAGATGGACTGGTCCGTTTGCTCACCTGATCACAACTTCACAGAACATTTATGGAATTATTTTTGGGTTTCAAAACAAGACCCACTGACCTGCCCTCAGCGCAGCGAGTATGAACTCATAATTTGAATTCTCGAACAGGAATGGTAGGCAATACCATATCCCACTCAAACAACGCTTATTCAATCCACGAGACAACGTTTCACTTTCTCCCTAAATATTAATTGTGGCCACGCACTTTTTTAAGCCTCTCATGTTTCTAGTTTGATCTGTGTTACTTTTGAAAAATGGGGGTCTTGTATTCAGCACTTTGAATAAGACACGCAATCACTAGCATTGTAGAATCCATTCTGTGCAAAGCTTAAAATAGTAAATTAAGTTACACCCCGTACTGAAAATGCAGAATTGTAAACAGTTACTTATTTCAGAATTTAGATTGCATCAAGTGGTCCTTAACTTATTAAGTAGTATAGAACGTGGTGCCAATCAACCTTTAGGCAGCCAGATGCCGTTTTCGGGAAATCTTAAATATTCATACTGACTATTGTGTCTTCGGTTTTAGGTATGGATTAAGTAAGCACTTCTACCGCAGCCGCCTGGGTCATCTTCTTCGACTTCCAACCTGCCAATGTGTCATTAATATGTGGAACATACTCACAGGAGCTGCTAGTTATTCATCCCTTGCGAAAATAAAATCAATGCTCAACCCAATCTTCCCTGATATCAGGGGGTGCAAAAACCTTTGGAATAGATACTCCCCTTTCCCCTATCTAAACAAAAGACCCAAAACAACAACAAAATAGAATAAAACAAAACAAAACAAAACAAAATAAATTAATTTTAAAAACCCACACACAAAGGCCATCCTATGACCGTGTTTTCACGAACACGTTGTCGAACCGGGGCCCCTGTCATAAGAGGCATTAACTTAACCTCTTGACACTCCGGCAACATTTTATATGGTAAGGGCGTAACTTCTATTTAAACTCAGAAAACTTGTTTGAGAGGCCTTCTTCAATTAAATCCCCTCTCCCATAGGGCCCAAATGTTGTTTATAATTTGATGGCGATCAATAACTAAATACCCCACATCTGAGAGTACACGAAGTTACCAGTTACCCGATTTAACCTAATGCGCTCTAATTTCGTCTTAATCACCCGCGCAGCGAGTGCCGAGGTAAAAGACTCTGCTCTCTGATGGAGACAATTTTGAAATAAGAGTACAATGCCTAAATATTCCACAGCAGATACATCTGGTCACCAAGGGCAAATCATTGATTGTTCCGCGTAAATTAATGGCCCCTGAACCCAAAACAGCTTTGCGAGGCGTGAGTGAGAATTTGAGAATTCAATCAAGAAGGCACAATTTCAGCATGCGTTTATCTGTAAAACCATTACAAAAACATTGACCAGGTTTCGAAATAGCAGCTCCGATTATTCCAGAAGCCGCAGATTAAAAGGGGGGTCGATGGGAGAAAGGTTAGAGTAGATAGAGAGACAATATAGATAAATACATTCTTTTGCTCCCCCTCGCTCTCTTTCTTTCTTTCTCCATATGTGTCTCTCTGTGTCTTTCTTTGACTCTATTTTCTCTCTGATAGAAAATGTATAGTATATAAAACAATAAGAACTGAGCAAAGATTTCAATGCTTTATCTATCTATCTATCTATCTATCTATGTATCTATCTATCTATCTATCTATCTATCTATCTATCTATCTATCTATCTATCTATCTATCTATCTAT
>NW_004797314.1:1298908-1302227 GCF_000002075.1 Aplysia californica | reverse complement strand
GGAGGAGGAGGAGGAGGAGGAGGAGGAGGAGGAGGAGGGCTGCGATTTTGACTACAAGACTGGATTTATCGCTATTAGCTTTAGAGTTGGTGCGCTAATTGATCTCATATGCAAATCTTATTCCGTTGTGTATTCAATAACACAATTTAAAACAAATTAATTAACGAATGAGCTTGATTGTCTGTGAAGACCAAAAGTAGGAAGGAAGCCATTTTCTGGAGAAACAGTCTTGATAATCATATTCCTTGAATTATCTATGACGTTAAGGAATAAGATACTGATTACCGTTAAGACACTGGAAACTATAACATCTCACACTGAGCAATAAACAAAGAAACTGAGTACCCTCGACCCCCTCCCACCACCCGTCCCCAAATCAATTAATCCCCCTCCCCTCACCCCGATTAGATGAACCTCTGAAAGAAGAGGTCATTCAGTGGAATGATTCATTAGGAAGTCTGTGAAGGACTAGACTGTAAAACCAATAAACCAGTAAGTTTGCAAACAAAGAAATGTGCCACGTTTTGGACAAACCAGAAAAAAGCACATCACAAATCAACCAAAACTCCAATATAAATCAACACCGAAGGAACAATCCGAGGACCTTCAAAATATTTTTTTTCATTAAAAAAGGAAACTGTCAACCAACCAGCCGACAGTTCAGCCAGCAAACAAATGAGCAACCAACCAACCAACCAACCAACCAACCAACCAACCAACCAACTGACCGAACAACCAATCTATCGACCGACCAATCATCCAACCAACCAACCAACCAATCTGAAAAACACACACAAAGAACCCCACAAAAACATCCGGATATGGGACTGACGTCCTATCATAGTTGTGAAGATTATTCCAAGAAACAAACAGCTTGTAGCTGCCAACGGTTCTAGTTTCAAAGCCAGCAATATAATAATAATATATGCATAACCCCAGGCTTACCACAACACTCGATTTCAAGTCTGACGATAGACGTAACCGGAAGATACTTTATAGTAAGTACAGAACCAACCCGAGTCCGTCTGAGGGCTAAATGCCGGCCACGGGCGTCGGGATGTGTGAGCGAATTTCCGCACGGCATTCCACTCACGCAAGCCATCAGCCCGCTAGGGGGACTGGAGAGTCCTCAGGACGGAGGGCGCACACTGGGAAATTGAGTTTGGGCAACCGCCGGCGCCTCCCTCCGCGGCCAATGGACTAATACGAGCTGGCGTGGAGAGTAGAGTGGGGACGGGAGACATGCTTCCGCTTTCAATCATGCCAGTTCGGCCCGAAGGAAGCGGAGAAGGTACGCCGTGTTTGAGATCGGAACAGATCAACGTCTTACGCCCGACTTATATTCGTTACCTAAGCCCTCTTCCCCCTCGATATTTCCGAGAGCTCTGAAGCTGAGAAGGAGAATCTTGGATTTGCATTTCTTTTCTTTCGGATGAAAAGAATCTAACCCAATTACTCACGTTCAGCCATTTTGTCCCCTGAACTATTCTTTTTAAAAATTTAACATTGTCGAAGCGAAGCGTTAGCGCAGTTTGGGCACAGTTCTCTATATCTAGATAGCGTCTTATTTCCCCGAGTTTAGCTAGAAAACGCTATTCTTCTCTCGGAAGAAGGAAATCTGGGCAGAAGTTCCAGCTAGAAGGGGGTCCGGGTGATTGATGCGCTACACGCATGGCCTGAATAGACTGCCGACGATGTCTCTGTGTGGGAAACAAATATAGTAATTTTGCTTTCACTTTTTAGATGTACAGTCTTATGCCTAAATAGTGATTTTCCAGTAAATCACAGTCTTCAATTATATCAACGAAAGTACACTACATTATGGTTCACTCTCTAAGAATATTAAACAAAAGCAAAACAAAACAGAACCTAAAAGAAAAGAAAAAAGAACACAACAAAAAACAAACCGAAAGGCCTCTTAAAACATCACATTTTAACATATTCTTTACCTGCAGTACCCTTCCCATACCTATTTTTACCTTTCAGCAACTTTGTTTCACTCGGAGAGACTCCAGTTTTAAAGAAACCAAATGCCTCCTTAATTATTTAAATCGGACGGATGGAGGCGTAAAATATTTATGGTCACGGTAGTCACTACCGTGGTTGATGTTAAGATCAATGATTGTTTTCTCTTGCAGCTTTCTTTGTATTCTTCTTTCCCCATTACACTTTTATGGCTAGGAGAGTCACTTGCTGCAGCGAAGGACAGGGTGAAGTGGAGGTCCATGGTCGCCCACGCCAGTCGGCAAGGCACCGGATGATGATGATGATAGTCATTTGCAGTTTCTTCACCCACAGTGCAAGACTTGAAAAAAATCTATACGGTCTATTTTCTCCCTATATTGTTGACTCCATCCAACACACACACGTATGCACAAACACACAAACAAACAAACAAACAAACAAACAAACGAACAAACAAACACCCATACACACAGCTATCGTTCAAGGCAAGTCGTCGGCAGATATTGTGATTTCCTTCCAAGCTTGAGATGTTAACTAATATTATTATATTGCTTCAGTTAAGGGCTCCGCTTAGGTCCATTCTAAACACCAGTTATCACATAGCCACGATTCTTTCTCCCCTTTTCTTTTCTTTTTCTTTGGGGGGGGGGGGCTGCCAAATTCAAAATATTTGTATTGAAATATTTTATTCTTCCCCCCTGCGCGTTAAACTGTTTTTGAGTTGCTGTTTTCAAAAGACTAAATACTTTATACTCTCATTGAAAGAATTTAAATAATTTTGATACCGGTCTGTTTCGAACCTGCCTCGCGGTGTGAGATATTGCATGTAGCTGAAATAAAGATTTGGTTGTATATATTATGTTTCGCGTTTGAAACGAAATCACGTCTTTCAGGATGCAGGAGAAGCGCCAGAACATTCCGATCCATCATAGACCCTGTTAATTACTGGCGACATTAGTAAAGTATATTATTTAAAAAATAAATCAAATTACGACCTAAGGGGGAAAAGGGGGTGGGGTGGGGGAGGTGAAATGAGGAAGTTTTGGAGACATGAAAATGGTATTAGAAACATTGGGGTTGTATTTGAAAAGATAAACTTTCTGTAATAAGTTAATATTTTGAAGAATCAGCGTTTCTATCAACAAATCAAACGGACTTTCGAATTCTGTGGACAAAGCTAGAAAACAGTGACGCGCAATGTTTCAGATATAAAAAAGCTGCGAGTTGTAAATGGAACAAGAGACGGTAATCAAGTGACTCATCGCACTAGAGGGGAAAATTGGTCAGCGAGTAGTGTCTCACCACTGGCATTAATCTCTCTCGTCCTCCTCCTCTCCCCCCCTTTCCACCCCCC
>NW_004797314.1:1297254-1298694 GCF_000002075.1 Aplysia californica | reverse complement strand
TATCTATCTATCTATTTATCTATCTATCTATCTATCTATCTATCTATCTATCTATCTATCTATCTATCTAATCACAGACAGACAAACAAACAGACAAACATACAGACAGACAGACAGCTGTATCACATGTATCCTATAATTTTCAATGATCAGACTCAGACGCGAATCCTCTGATCAGAGTCCATGAGAGTGCATGAGTGCCACAAACATACATTTCGAATGCATTTGTGTCTCTTACCTGCCTGATTCTGTTCAAATTCACTCATTCTCAGACTGAAAGTCCTTTGATTTGAGTTTTTTAAATCAAAATTATTTTTTTTAAACACGCCGTGTAATTTCCAAATCGTGGCTATCTCAAGTCCTGCCTAAATACAGGATGAAAAAATTAATTATCATTACTGAGTTTCTCTTTTCTTCTCATAGTATCTTTTCAGGTCTTATCATTGTTTATCAAATCTTATTATTTTATCTTTAACCACCCAAGTACATGTACACGCATTCGCGATTATGTTCCTCTATAATCTAGCTATCCCAGCTCTAACACTCTCCAGAAACGAGGCGCCTTTCTGGGAGCTCCTGGTGTGTCATCTCCCCTGACCCTGATGCTCTTTCCTGAACGGCTTGTCTCCCCCTCCTTTTGTTAGCTCTCCTTACTGTAGAAAACAGCTCCGATGGCAAAATTGAAACCGGAGAACAGTTTTTAGCGCGCATTTTATTCCATTATTCGTTTTCATTTGGGCTAAGAAGGTATAAAACCTTTTTTTCTCCTTTTTTCTTTCCATCCTGTGTTGAGTTTACAAGTTATTTGAGTGCTTGGGTCTGAATCTTTATTTTATACACATTATGTTGCTATATGCCACGTGTTAATGTTCCTATATGTACGTTAACAATTTGGTATATTGTGTTATTTAAGTATTTAGTTTATTAGCTTTGTTTTGTTCTCGTTCATATTCTTTGTTTGTCCATTTATTCAGTTATTCAGTTATTTATTTATTCATTTATTTATTCATATATTATGCATCCATGTTTCAAGTTATATACCTACCTATTCACTTGGACTTTATGTGCGCATTTATTTTTTGGGGGTAGCTTTTGACACCCGAGAGGGGATTGTGAATAAGGTGATGCTTACATTGAGAGCTACGTTTGACCATGTATTTATCTTTTTCACTCGATACGAATACATTCACAGGGTAATCTGTGAGTATTATGAAGGCGTGTTTCAAATTTACCCTTGTTTGGTTTCGTTTATTATGTTTCTTGAGTTTAGGAACAAATTGCTTTTTATAAGGCAATAAGGTTGGAGTGGGGTTAATTATTAGTTCAGCCGGAATATTCTCTGAAAGAGTTTCCATTTGCGTGTTGCTGCTTTAGCTAGCTTTTATGTTTGTTATTGCTGTTTTGAGTCGCTTTATCTTAATTTGTTTTTGGTGCAATAAG
>NW_004797314.1:1294435-1295859 GCF_000002075.1 Aplysia californica | reverse complement strand
ACACTTAGATTCTGCTATTCTTGTAACGATGAGTCAGCTGGTGATAAAAATGAGAGTCATATCCATGCATCTTGCCATCCTATCCTCCCATTTTATGCCATAAACCAGCCTCTCTTTTCAACTTTCCCACGCCATAACCCTTGAGCCCTATCCAAAACAACCAGTTCTTCGACCATAACATCAACATTCTCACACCCACCCACCCACCACCCATACTCACACTCACCAACCATACATACACTCACACTCACCACCCTCACTCACACAAACCTCTCCCCAATCTGCTTTCGACACCGCAAGACACTCAACAGAGGCAACGTTTTCATTAAGGTGTCTTTTAGTCCTGTAGTCAAACCCAAGCAAAACGTTTCGTGCGCACAAGACGACCGGGGGACTTCTCCCCGGACTTAACAACCCGCGTGCCCATTTCTTAATTGGCCTTTTAGCCAAGCCGAGCCGGACTCTGGGCTATTACAGGCCCTGGACGACGGATGATTCCAGCAATCCCGTCACGTGATCACTGTGATTTTCTGGCCTCCATCCCGGGGTCTCGCGCCAGGACTGCCGGTGCAAGTCTCCACCAGTAGGCGGGAAAACTCTCGTCGCTAGCACCACTTTTTTGTTCTGTACCACACTTATGTTGCTGTTTTTAAAAATATTTTTACAGCTGGCCATTGTCACACTGCCTGCTGGCTTGTGTATAATAAGTGCATGGAGGTGGGGCTACTTGAGAGGGGGAACTGTACTTTTTCTTGGCAAAGCTTAAAAACAAAGATCACTTGATATTACCTCTTCTTTTTTTCTTTAGAGTAAATTTCTATTGAGTGCTGCTCGTAAAGTCTAAGAACTCACTGAAAGCGTTTTCAACACCCACAATTTTGGAAGTTTGGGTAGCACAAATGAGGCGTGTGGGGGTGGGGTGGGGTTGGGGAATTATATCATAAGATACAAGTTTACTCGTCCCTTCGTTTCTATCCTTTGGACTAAATGAAATCAACTAAATTCAATCTAATTAGGTTTATGGATGGAGCATTAAGAAAGAGATCAAATTTTACTATTCATTCAAATTTCAACTAAAATAATTTCTGCTTTCAGACTAATTGTATATATATATATATATCCATGTAATATACATATTTGTAATATACATATTATGTAATATCTATCTATCTATCTATCTATGAATGGTACAAGTGGAAAAGCCAAACGATTTCAGTTTTGGATGACTTGTTGAGTTGTTACCTGGGTTGGAAAGTGTTTAGAACCCAGTGAGTTACCCAGCATCACGCTGGTCAATAAGCTATATACTTTGGAAAAACATAGGCTCTTAGTATTTTATATTCGTTTTTCTCTTAATGCCAAAGTGTGACATCCCTTATTTAACCCATTTGCCCTTCATATCTATAACACACACACACACACAC
>NW_004797314.1:1291798-1293167 GCF_000002075.1 Aplysia californica | reverse complement strand
TACTACTATTATATTATTATTATTATCATTATTATTATAATAAACAAAAACCTATCCAAAAAGTGACTCGTAGCACCATTTTGCACCACTTTGATATTATTTTAAGTGCCTCATCAGTTCTCAAAACGTTTACATTTCGTGTTTCATAGATCAAATAGTTGTTTTTAGAATTCACACTACCTGATTTTATATTAGTTAAGTTTTAGTAGAGTTTTTACGCACGGCGCTCGCAACTGCATAAGGTCATATGAGTGCCAACTAATTTTATATAAAAGCGGATTCACCGGAGACCTGTTAACAATAGGCCTACATAATTTTACGTGGTTGTCTTTTTGACCTTGAACTCTCAACGTTTGGATATGCCAAGTAAAGCGAACACTTTTGCACCGTACCGCGATCGCTCTAAATGTATGTAATGCATCAACTTAAATAAGTGGCTCCGATTCTGAATAAACAAAGTACTTATCTCAGTTTTTTCTTAAGTGGCTGTGAAGTGGCAGTTGACCTCTAGACTTTGATGTTGAGTAAGAAAGGGTCAAGGAAATGAAACACTCTGGTCGCAGAGCCGTAACCTTTAAGAACTATAACAAAAGTAATTATAACAACAACAGCAACAAGAACAAGAGCTAGAACAAGAACAATAAAAGTAACCATAAAAACAAAAATAGCAGCAACAGCAACGATGGTGTACCTGTCTGATGATGATGACGATAATGATGATGATAGGATTATGTGCATTCTGATTTGCAAAGCATCAGAAGAATAAGAACAATGTAAGTTTATGAGTGGAACGCAATACACTTAGGCGAAGCAATTTTCCTTTTTGTCTGGGCTTGAGGTAAACGTTCTTTTAAGAGGACGAACATAATTCTTAGGGGCTGGATAGGAAAACATCTTCCTGTCGTCAAACTACAGTAAAAATCTTCTGGATCAAACCCATCTGCACCCTATAAACCTGTCCGTGACATTAATTGGCTGGCGAGCATATAAAAATATGTACTCAGACTTCTCCTTAACGACCGCGTTATTCCTGAACATTCGGTCTTTGATCTCTCTAGATGTACAGTAAACGTGCTGAGTGTGTGGTCATCAAGCATCCCGCCAATGTTTTCAATCAATGGTCGACTTAAAAGATCAATACCGACGTCTATGGTATAGTGGTTAGGCCCTTCGCCGTAGCACGCAAAAGACCTGAATTCGATTCCAGTATGATGAGAATTTTTAACGAGTATCTCGGTCTTTTCTGCTGGGACGTTGTACCCCACTCAGCCTGGGTTGACCCTTACTGGCAGGGTCGAAGTCCATCTCCTATATAATCTAAATTTAAGTCGATTTTATTTTTTTTAATATTTTTTTTTGGGGGGGGGGT
>NW_004797314.1:1288748-1290165 GCF_000002075.1 Aplysia californica | reverse complement strand
AGAGAGAGAGAGAGAGAGAAAGAGAGAGAGGGAAGGGGTGGGAGAGACAGAGTCAGAGAGGGGGATAGAGAGTAGGAAGTATAGCATTTAATCTTATTTATTAGTTAATGCATTCTTTATAAGTATAAAATGAGTGATAAGAAAATTATATGCAACCTCTGTGTCCGACTATTAATCGACGTATGAAAGTGAGTAAAAGATAATCGATCCTTGGTCCTCGAGTACGTGTTAGATACGATATCACCTGAAGGGAACAGCATTTTTTGTTTGTTTACATGAATAACATGAAACTTTGAAACAGCATAGATGGTTAACGCCATACAAATAATGTGTTGTTTTATTCTGATCTTTACGTGAACTTTTTGCCTCTAGTTAAGCTGTTCGCTAACGTGAGAGAACGCTGCACTCTAAGTGAAAGGAAGTTTAGTGTCCTTGGCTTTGAAAAATAGACTAAATCGTGGTGTGAACAAAAACGTTATGCGAAGAAAAAGATGATAAAATATTGTGTGAAGTGGAAAGCAAAAAGAGTCAGGGAAAGCGAAAATGTATAAGAACAAAAGACAGGAAGAGAAGAAACAGGAAGAGGAGAGGAAAGCAGAAGTAGCTCTAGAAAAAGAGATAAAAAAAGAAGTAGATTGTGCTTGAGGGGGAAAAGAATGGTTGAAGGAACAAAATGTAGACGAAGGAAGAGCGGGGAAAGGACAGCGGTTATCATAACACGCATTCAACAGTAACACAGGCTGACTCATTCCGCTTCAGAAATTCTCAAAATGTTTCACGTGAGTTCAGATGCAAGGACTTAGTGTTTATTTCCTTGCTTTTGTGTGAGGGGCCAAGAAGATAGGAAAGCATCGAAGCAGCTTTAGCACAGATCACGGAAAATGTCGTGTGAGACATGACCCTCCACACCCCTCCATAACTCTCCAATAGAGATGTTTCTCCGTCTTGCTTCCTTTGATGTGTCCTGCTGTGTGGCCCGGGGTCTTAACTTGGCAACGGCGTCGGGCGGCGGTCAAGAGGCCTTTTGAGGCAGGACAGAAACCAGATTTTTCAGCAAGTCATTTCGAGGACTTGAGCTGTCAGCTTTGACGATAATAGAGAATTCCGGTTCCCTGATCACGGAGAACTTGTATGGTCGTTTCTTTTGTCTTTCTGTTTGTCTGTTTCTGTGTATACCGATTTTGGATTCCTGCCCCGACCTTGTGTTTCTGCCCTTGTTTTTTTTCTCGCATCATTCTTTATTTCCTGGAATGATTTCTACCTCTTGTTCGTTCAGACTACCAGGAAACGCAAATAAATAGATCGACAGATCGATCGAGGGAGAGAGAGAGAAAAAAAGAGAAAAAAAGAGAGAGAGAGAGAGAGAGAGAGAGAGAGAGAGAGAGAGAGAGAAAAAGAGAGAGAGGAAGAGAGAGAG
>NW_004797314.1:1284882-1288292 GCF_000002075.1 Aplysia californica | reverse complement strand
CCCCCGACACACACACACAAATCACGAAATGTTTGCAGTCATAGACTACCCCCTTTTGAGTGAGTTCGTGTAATGCAAGGAAGTTTTAAAAACTTTATAAGATACACCCCCGCCAGAAGTACTCGAAAGTACAGAATGCTTTAAATCCTCTAAACTTGAGAATAATCTGGCTGTCTGAAGTATACTAGGGCTTTGTTCCAACAAGACAAAGTAACCCGTGAAGGGATAAAACATACTCCCTTCTTCCACCCAACCTCTCTGATCCCCCCCCCCCCCCTACCTCTACCAGGCCAAACCTCTGTCAACTTTTGTCTATAATCAACATGCAAAAACTAAGATGTCCAAATTTTAAGCGACTAAAAACTACTAGAATTAATATCGCCAGTATTGCACTTAAAACTTTCTCCCCAAGATGGCGGCAATGTCTTCAATGTAGAACCGGCGTCCCGTGGAGTGTACAAGCTTGGACTGTGGTATTTGCTCGCGTGACTTTTGGGCCAATTCTGGCGTCTGCCCAGTGATGGAAGCCAAACACTCTAGACCAAACAAACTGCAATTTCCACTGGGGGCGAAGGGGCAGAGGAGGCAGAAAAGTGTTTCAAGAACTGTTTGATTCTGTATGTACATGAGGGTGTGTTTTGCATTTGTTATGTTATGTTTATTCGGGTCTTCTTTTTCATTTTCAATGCCACAGTCTTGCTTGTTCACCCTATACAAGTTAGACTATATCCGTTTGTGTGTATGTTTGTGTGTGTGTGTGTGTGTGTGCAAGTGTATGTGTTGATGTGTGAATTTGTGTGTTTGTCTAAGTGGTGGGAATGTATGTATATATGTGTGTTTGTTTGTGTGTATGTATGTGTATGTGTGTGTTTGTTTGTGTGTATGTGCGCGCGCGCGCGCGCGCGCGCGCGCGCGTGTGTGTGTGTGTGTGTGTGTGTGTGTGTGTGTGTGTGATTTAAAACTGTTCTTATACCCCCCACCCTTACCAGGAAGTCTGAACAAAGTATTCACTCTATCATTGCTCGGATTCTGCCCATACTTTGAGACTTACATTAAGACTCACATATCTTTTAATTATTGGTATTTATGGTAAGATCTGGTTTTTATGTTGTAGATTTAATCAATTTGACCTTTTAACTGGTGCAAAAGTAAAGAGATTACCTTCAGCACAAGAAATATCACTTTAGAATTGCCACTTCCGAATATTGTGCTCGATTAATTATTTCTGATTCGTAAGAGCACTGGAAATATGCCCAGGATTTTAATGCTGTTAAAAGAAACATCAAAGTGGGAATGTCGAATTCCAAGAAAATTTGAGCCATTTTTTTCTGCTAGTATCGAGTCTCTTATAACGTCTTAGATGCGTTCTGTGTTATTAAGTTTTTGGTGTGCATTGGACCTCTTCCGTTCGCCAAGTATCGAAGCATTTAATTTTGGTTTTCCGTCTGTTTTTCTTTTCCTTATAGTGTCATATTACAGTTTATTGATTTTTAAAAAAATGATATAATCAGTCTTCGTATCCCCCCCCCCAGCTGCTATCCACATAAGGATAGAAGTCGGACTTTGATCAGGATAATCAAACAACAACAACAACAACAACAACAACAACAACAACAACAACAATAACAACAACAACAACAACAACAACAACAGCAAAAACTTTTGTTATCATCATAATTTGATCAAAGTGGTAGATCAAACTTGAACTGGCAACATCTTGTACGCTATTTTCGCAACGAACTCAGCTTCAAAATGTCTATTCTCCTGACATAAATGAATGGGGTCTTGTTTCAGTCTCTCATGTTTGCGCGATATCTTGATGGAAAGATCTGATTTTTATTACGATTGATTTTGTTATTCGTCTTCAAGTTATTCTGTAAATTCACATAGGTCTGAATTAGGATGTGAGGAAATAAAATGCTTGGGGAAACGACAAAGGAAGATTTTGCATGAATTCTTCGTTCTCATGGCACTATCCAAGCTTGTTTAGAAAGATGGAAGACACATTGCCGTCTGTTAGATAGTATTTCTGTTTTTTCATTTAGGTTTGTGTATGTTTGTCATTGTAACTCGCATATCCCCAAGGTGATAAATAAAATGTAATTTACCTTTAATTAAAAAATAATAATAATTGGAATAAACAACGTCAGCAAAGTTTTTTCCAGCTTGGAATAACGAGGGTCTGGACATTCGTTCTTAATCAAGAAAGTAAAACAGGATTGCACTTCATTCGGGCATATAGCTGAAAGACCGAAAAGAAGGCTGATCCTGTGAAAATAATCCAGCGGCTTGCAGTTTGCTGTACCAGGCTTGGCCCACGAGATACTGGCATTCTTTGTTAAATCCTCTTTTGAAAAGGTACGAAAACAGGCTGATAACATTGCAGTGAACAAAATGAATTTATTAGTCACATCATCGAAACCACCACAAACATCCGGGCTCAGTGTGTTGGCGAATGATGTAATGAGTTAAGCCACAGAAACAAAACAACAACCAAAAAGAAAAACTGGGACAAAATCCTTTTCCCTTCTTAGAACCTCCTTGCTATTGGGTGATTTTTGGCGTAAAAATTTGATGGACGTGGTTATTGCAGATATATAAATTAGTTTGGTTTTTCACCGTGTATGTCTTCTTTCCCACTCTCTATGTTCATGTAATTTAAAGATCGATTGCTATCTATCAAGCAAAATAGGAAAAGATGTGGGTTTAGGAGTTTGTACAAAGAAAAGTGGACAGAATTTGGCAAAATAACGAAACGTGAACGTTTAGTTATGAATGTTGTGTCAGGAAAATTAATACTCCTACGCATTTGCAGACATTCTGAGCTGGCCATAAAACCTTCAAAATAATCCTTGTATTTTCATTACCACCTCGTCACTTGCCTCTACTCTGTCGTTTCCTTGCTGGAGAAAATGATTTTTATGATGGGTGAAGGAGTCTTGGATCCATCACGGCGCTACCAGAAATGGTTTCCGACAGGCAGTGTTGGTTTTTGTCCCGCGCATACGGTGACTCGTGAGAGGGAATAAAGTAATTATCGCCAGGGGGCAGGGCAAGAGTGTGACACACACAATGTAACAAGGGGCGACAATCTTGAGTAATGGGTGATCAACGCTAGGCGGCGCTTTCTGTCCGCCATTCCAGCTCGGGTTACTGTAAATAGATCTCGCACGCGCTCGTGCGGGGTGTGAGGAATGGCGGATCTGTAAGTAACTGCTCATCATTACTGTTTTTATTGAGAGGAAACCTTTTCTTTCTCATTTTTTTTTGTAGGAAGGAAAAAAGGGAGGAAAGGGTGGGGGGCAAGGCCGAGTGGAAATATTGCAGAACAGTTAGTCACGGAAGAGGGAGAGAGACATAGGGAGAACGAGCGAGTGTGATAGAGAGAGGGAGAAAGAGAGAGAGAGAGA
>NW_004797314.1:1281822-1283056 GCF_000002075.1 Aplysia californica | reverse complement strand
CTCCCATCTCTCTATCTCTTTCTTATACACACACACACACACACACACACACACACACACACACACATACACACTCACACACATACACGCATATGCGCACACACAAACACACATGCACTCACACACGCACACACAGAGACACAAGGAGATAAAGAAAGAGAACAGCGAGATAGAAAAAGAGGAGATGAGGCACATATTTCTTACGAAATAAAGTTTATGTATTTATACTATTTATCTCTCTTTTGTGTTGTACAATGTCAAACGATCGGAGTAGCACGTTGCGGTCTTATACAAATCCTCTGTTAGTGTTGGTTCAAAGTGCGACAGCATCGGTTACAAGCATTGCTGTAATTCAACCCCCTACTGTAAACATTGCAGAGACAGAGCTCTTTTCCAAGACCAAAAATAATGAATAATTAATAACATTTGTATAGCGCAAATTCCCGCTCTCTGCGTTTTAGAATATTATGTATCATTACCCGTGGCATTCTGAAACAATTTTAACTTCATGGGAATCTTACAGTGCAAGTTGCCTTTTGACAGGCTCAAAAACACGAACATACTGACATGATCTTTGACTGTCTATGGCTCATTCTCTCTTTGGCGAAGTGAATAACACAGGATGGATAACAAAGGAAGGGCTGGACTTTACAATATCACATAGGCCTTTACAAGAATCAAACCCAGAAATTCCTGGCACTACTTGTAAAGATAATGATAGCAACTGTCATGGTAGCTTGGTTCGGGCGACAACTTTGCGGAATTGCTTTGCAAAATGTTGTAATAATATTTTAAGCGAGCATCGTTTAGAGAATAGATCTATTGGTTTGAGGAGGATTCAAGATTTTAACGTAAATTAAAAGAAAGGTGTATTGGCACATTGTGGGTACTTGAATTCATGTCACAATTATAATAACAACGTTAGAAGGAAATAACCTGTATCATGACGTACATTTTTGTTTGCGGCAATTTTCTTGTTTATAGTGGTTTGGAAAAGAGAGAGTTGAGGATCGACGGATGGAGAGAGAAAGAGAGAGATAGAGAAATAAAGAAAGAGAGGGGGGAAGAGAGAGGGAGAGAGAGAGAGGGGGAGCGGGAGTGAGAGAGAGTTAGAGAGAGAGAGAGAAAGAGAGAGAGAGAGAGAGAGAGAGAGAGAGAGAGAGGGGGGAGAGGAGAAAGGGGAAAAAAGAAAGAATAAGGGAGAGAGAAACAGAGAGAGAGAGAGAGAGAGAGA
>NW_004797314.1:1279092-1280900 GCF_000002075.1 Aplysia californica | reverse complement strand
AGATAGATAGATAGATAGATAGATAGATAGATAGATAGATAGATAGATAGATAGAGAACGGGAGAAAAAGAGTGAGGGAGAGAGAGCAAGAGAGAGGGAGATAGTGAGAGAGACACAGAGAGAGAGAGAGAGAGAGAGAGAGAGAGAGAGAGAGAGAGAGAGAGAGGAGAGATATATGGGGGTGACCTAAGTGGGAGAAGGTTAAAGTTAAAGTAAAGGCACTACCGTGAGAGGCTATCTATTAAAAGAAAGCCCCTTTTCAGTCTGAGATGCATTATTCAAATTGAGAGAATCATAGCTCTGAGATTCAAGCCCTTTATTGCACCCTGTTATAACTGTTGACAGTGATCGATCAGGTGGTCCTGTGCAAAACAACTCAACCTCCTTCTGCAAAACCCAAGTTCTTTGAGGTGTGAAGAGATTGTCGTACGTTTATGGTTCCATTGCAGCATTTGGTCGCTGGTGTTGCACAGACTCCCGATGTGTCTCTTTCTTTTTCCATCGATTTCGTAAAGCAATATTCCTTAACGCTGCCTTGGAGAACTGTAGCAGTTATGGTGTCAGCCACTCAAAATTACAACTTAAAATGAATTATTGATGATTTTTTGTTTTGGTTTTCTATAAAGAAAAGTAGAGTTGTATACCCATTTTGGTGAAAACGCACATGGGTCAGAGCCACACTGGTCCTGATTCAGTTACGAGAAAATGACCTAAATCCTTGAACCTTTGGCGTCCACAGCACTGGCAGTGTACTTTCACTTCAGGACGTCTTCTAAATCCCACAGGACTGTATTATAGAGCCGCGACCTTTTTACACCGTTGTAAAGGATTTTATTGAGCATTGTGTTTCGTTGCAACCTTAAGACTGCACGCATTGTAAATCCCTGGAAATCTTGCACCAAGACTATGGCTTTTGTCTCTAACTTGACTTAACTCTATTGTCGAATGACCTTTCGTGTGAGTTTATTTTTGTTGTTGCTTTCTATGCTACTGTGATAATTATTTTCTCTGACTCTATTTTTTCAAACTTTATTTTTTTCATGATGTATCCTTGACCCAACAAGTTTTTTTTTTTCTCTTTAGTTTTATGATAACAGTCTCCCTTCTTTCGCTTTGCCTCTCATATAGTGTGAGTTGCATTTTGGAGCAAACTTACGTTTTAGAGGAATTTTCCCATTTCCCCTGCAACTACAACTATGCCCGTCATTTTACCACGTAGTACACAGTATTCGAGATACTCAAAATTATGATTATGACCATTTGAATCGATACCAATCCAAAGTCCACCTTGGTCAGGTCCACCTTTGTGACGTAGCTCTGGGGAGACACATGCATCTGGTTTGTGGTTGGCGCGTGTTCTGGTGTGGTTTGCTCATTCTTTCTTATCAAACATCTATAATCTTTACTACCTATCCTCCTTCTTTTCGTTGCATGTTACTGTCTGGTAACAGACCTAATCTTTGACACTTGTATGACCAATTTGTGTTGCAAGTACCCATAAACTCTTAATAAAACTAAAATCCAGCAGTGAAGGCCTGCCAGTTCGTCTAGACGCTGGGAAGTAAAATTTATCGAGTATTTTTGTATTTCTGCATGGATACTTTATCCCACTCTGCCAGGCTTGAAATTAACCTGCGGGGTCGATCAGCCCACCTCCAAAATGGCCTACATTGGCCAACTCAAAAAGTATTGGATAGATCCCAGCAGTAAAAAACAAAACAAAACAACAAAAAAACAACAACAACAAAAACACAGACACCCCCCCCCCAAAAAAAAACCCAACAACAACCCAACAACAACCAACAACC
>NW_004797314.1:1268772-1278992 GCF_000002075.1 Aplysia californica | reverse complement strand
CCACCCCAACCAGCTTGAACTGGCCCAGTTGTTCATCATTGCCAGTGTGCTGAAAAAAGGCGCCAAACAGCCCCACCGCTCTACCATAACGCATCTGACGTCTTGTTTACGGGTAAACCCGGAGAGATTTCGTCCAACACAGCAGCTTTCTTTGTCCATATATTGTTTGTGTCTATATTATGCGTTATTTTTTCCCTTCACTAAATACGCATTATTGTTTCGATGGGTTTTTCTATACTCAAATAGACCAAAAAAACCCAAAACAAAAACAACCCCAAATCAAACCAAAACCAAAAACAAAACAATACATCAATCAAATATCCATCGTGTTGATCTCCTCTACCTTTTTTACTTTCTGTACTCAAAAAAAAAAAAAACAACAACAAAAAAACAGACAACAACCCCCCCAAAAAAAAACCCAACAACAACCCAACAACAACCAACAACCAAAAAAACAACAACAAAAAACAAACAAACAACAGCAACAAACAAAAACCAAAAAAGCTATCAAACACCAAAATGTGGTCCCGAAGAAAGGATCGAACTCAGGTCTCATAAAGCTATTAGCAATGACTGAATGAGAACAGCTTACTGGTTTACCCCGTTATGTGTAACTCTTGGCCCAACAACAATGTCCTCCATGAACCCAACGCGCTTTCCGCACTTTCTGACCGAAGCCCAAATTTTAATCTAGTAGAGTTCTTTGTCTCGTCTTGCGTCCACGTTTCCAAACAGAAGTTTTATCCCCCACCAAAAAAAAATAATAAAAAAAAAATAAAAAAATTCTAGTAAATCCTCACTTTTCGAATGGTTTTTTTTTTAGCATTAGTTTAAAATTCGGATAGACAGATAGATAGATAGATAGATAGATAGATAGATATATAGATAGATAGATAGATAGATAGATAGATAGATAGATAGATAGATAGATAGATAGGCAGGTTGATTGGTATGTAAGTAGGTACACAGATAGTAGTTGACGCATTATATTTATTTATTATTTTTTTTTCATATTGAAGATCCTACAGTTATGACTCTCTTTTTAGTGACGAGAAACATGAAACTTTTTATTTTGCTCATAGGCGCCTCTTCTGCTAAGCCAATATAATACTACGTATAATCCCTCACCGATCTCTTCCATTACTCCCCCCCCCTCCCCCCTCCTCCTCAAACCACCTCACCAGCACTCCCCACTAAGAATCTGCCGAGGAGTAAAAGTCCTTAGAGACGGTGGGAAATGCTGGACGGAAAGACATAAGTAACGTTTTAAGATAAAACGGATAAAACCCCCAGACAAAACGTCATGCATACGAAATTACCGAGACAGTGTTGGACTTGGTATACTTCGCAATGACTTTGCGTCTCACGTCACGTAAATAACAGCAACCAGACTAAAAAGTTAGCGAAACTATCTTTGTTTACGGCTTTGAAACAACTCAACGATAACACTGTTTTGATTTTTTTAAGGCAACAAGGAACAGGAACCTCCCCCCCCCAACCCCCACCGTGTTTCCGACTTCTTCAGGGTGACCCAAAATACAACGTGAATAATGTTGTCTGGGTATTATGAGCTCTGACGTTAAGCTTAGGCTAAAGTTATTGTTGTTTATTTCTTTGCCATTTTCCTAATGATTCGATCCTGATGTAGCTGAGAGAAATGAGGTTTGATTTTGAAGTTTGTTGAATTCTGATAAGTATTCTAGGAATTTTATTTGTAGTAAAAAGAATCAAAAAGAAATTAAAAAGTAAAGAGAAATCATAAAAAGGAAAGAAAGAAAGAAAGAAAGAAAGAAAGAAAGAAAAGAAAGAAAGAAAGAAAGTAAGAAGAAAGAAAGAAAGAAAGAAAGAAAGAAAGAAAGAGAAAAAAGGAATGTAATATTTCGTACCGTTTCTCTCTCCCTCTGAGTAACGCTGTCCAAGACATAGATTCTAATTTTATCATTTTTCTGTTGTCGAATGTCACACAATAGAAATCAAGTGTTATGAACAGTTTGTGTATTCTCGGGATTTCTGTTTATGGTTTGATTGAAAGGTATTTACTCTTCACTTTCATCTGTGGTTTCTATCTGTCTGTAATGCTTTGCCATGCACAAGTCGAACGTTATCACTTCGTCGTCTCAAACATCATTCTTTGTTTCTGTTAGTCGAAGAAAGCTCTGGAATGTTTTGTGCATTATTGCTGTAAACATGATGCTAAAGTCATTAATTAAGAGACATTTTCATGGTGTCTTTGTAGTGCTGTTTAGTGTGCCAGCGTTACACTTCCCTAACGACAGTTCATAATACATACATGTAACGTCTTTGGGTTCTACAAAGAGGAATTCTTACGATATGCGTAACAGAATACGAGGCATTTAAAAACATAAATTATTGGCTAAAAGCGGACACTTCCGGTTTACTGATACTTTTGTTACTGTTGCTCAAAATGTAATGGATTAGGAATATACCTGCAACACCCCCCCCCCCTCCTTCCGCTTGGATAATGATATACAATGTACGTTTGACAGCAAAAACAGGTATCGCACCAAGAGTTAAATGGAACCCATCGTATAACCACTAATAAACAAGAAGCATAGAAAAACAAACAGTCCTTTTATTTACTTTCTCTCTCTTTTGCAGTCTTGACCTCCTTGGAGTATGAGCCGAAGTTTGACCGTCCGATGGTGAATGTCACAGTAAAGGAAAAGAACACTGCCATCTTGCCGTGTAGCGTCAACTTTTTAGGATCTCACGAGGTAAATTTGGTTTAGTGGGCCTCTATTTGACGTGCTCACATTTAAAACGTAAATAAGCTTACTGTGCATTCTGTTTGAGAACCTCTTGTCCAGTTGTTCAGATGTTTGCCAAGAATAATTGGTCGCTTTTAATTTTAAGGACAAGCAGGCTAACCTAGATTTCGGTGGTTTCCAGAAATCTTGACCTACACCAAAGTTTCATTGGTGTGCATATTTTGTTTGGTTATAGAGAAAACTCTCCTTGTCTTTTAAAGAAACTGAACAAGGGGCAAAAGCTTTACCTTCGATTTTCTCAAAACAGCATTTTTCCGGATAGTCCCCTTGTGCTTTAAAAGCGAACAATTTTACTTCGTGTTTGCTTTATTTTCTCCACAATCCTACGTCTGTCTCAAAGAATGCACCTTTATCGTTTATATTGGGACTACGAAAGAAAGGAGATTGTTTATTTTTCAAGCATCACAAGATTAGAACAAAATTTACAAAATGATGCAAACATTTCAGAACGACTTGTCCAATAGGGTAAACATACGAAGTTGGATTCATCATAACATTATCATTTCAAAACAGTATGTTGTTTATGACCTTCAGCTCTTGAATCATAATAGTAATCTTAGGTCATAGTTATACGCTGCCTTGTGCGTGCCGATGCTGGTATTTTCTATTTTCCAATATCAGGCATCCACGTAAATGGGAACAGGGGACAAAAAACAACAACAACAACAACAACAACAACAACAACAACAACAACAACAACCCCCTCCCCCACCTGGCCCCTGCCTTAAAAACAAACAAACAAACAAAAAAAACCTTCTAAATCTCAAAATATCCTTCACCCTCCTCAGGTAGTGTGGACGGACCAGTTTTCTACACTGCTCACTTACCAAGACCGCAGGATCATTGATGATGAAAGGTGAGCCACACGTGCAGATAGCTTTCAATACTAGCCTTTGAAATTTTGATACTTTAAAAGACAAAATTGCATAGAAATATTACATATTGCGAAAGTGTGAGTGCACGCATGCACAGAGCACGAAAAAGCAAGTATTCATAATGGAGTTTAAGATATGAGGTTGAAACTGTTATGGTCTCCTAACTGCTGTCGTTTGTCCACTGATATTAACAACCAAAGATATTCATCGTGCCCACGTTAATACATGGGTATGATTTTGTACTTGTTCTCTTTTTTCGACAATGAGAAGAGTTTTAAGAAGCAATACGTTAATTGGATCGTTTCATAGAAACAATCAACAAAATGGAATTCATGTTATTAAACAGAACTCACAAATTTTAATGCCTTCCATGTTGTCCTCCCAAAGTGATGATTCATATTTTACGTCCCTATCGAGACAATTTTGATCGTTTACGAAGGCAGCATCCCGTCAGACAGACAGACGTGGGCACTTAATCAAATAAATAAGCTTCCCCTTCTGGGAGTCAAACTCATTTTCTGTTTTCAAGACGCCGATGTCGTCCTCATCTCCCCGTCCCTCGCCACAAAACATCTCAAATAACAAAACAGAAACAAACCCCCCCCCCAAAAAAGGGGGGGGGGGGGCTACAACAAGAGACACTAAATGATAACTCCAAAGTAAAATGAACGCCACACATTTTCTTCTCCCAGACTGAGTGTGGAACGTCCATACACAAGAGACTGGAACCTGCACATCCGTGACGTCAGATACAGTGACCAGGGCATCTATAACTGTCAGATTAACACCACACCAGTCAAAATCAAAACCATCAATTTGGTTGTTCTAGGTAAGTAAGTACTAGGCTATCATGTCCCTTTTCCTGTACGATTTAAAGAACTATCAAAACCGTGTGACGTTGTTCGCTAACAAACGCACTTCGGCGTGTGTGTTTGTAGGTGTGAGCGTATTCATGTGCATGTTCATTCACATAATTTAACTGTAACCATATCAGAAGGTAGCTAACATATAAATATAAATCTATTATCTTATCTATCCATTTGCTCGTCTGTCTACCTGTCAATACTTAAAATAAGCCTGCCGCCGTATATCCCTGTTTTTACCAATTTGTCAGTATATTTTTTTTTCTTTGGCGTGCGTGAGTTGCTGCTTGTGTTTCTGCTAATACTTTGAGAGTTCGTGTGTTTGTAAAAGTGTAAGTGCATGTGTATGACGGGGGTTCCTAGCAAGTTGGCTGTTTGTCCTCTTGTGCTTCGTTTTTCAAAAAGACGTCTCAGTAAATTGTTACAATGGCTGAGAGATAAAAATGTATAAAGCAGGGGTCTCAAACTTGAGGCCCGCGGAGCAACTGAGGCTCGCAGGACGACATTTTTGCGGCCTCAACTTGGCATCAAAGTTTAGTGTTAGTGCAGCCCGCACGTTTATCTCCCATTCACTTTTTTCTGTCGAATTATTGCCCTTGATGTTTGTATATATATATATATATATATATATATATATATATATACATTTATTTAAAAAATCACTTGAGGACCACCATTGCTCAGGCTTGTCACAGCTCCCGACAGCGTTGTTGACAAGCTTTAAACTTGATTTCAAACCTGTAATTTTTTCAACTTAAATTTAATATATTTTTAAAAAGTGGAATACTTGATGCGGCCAAGGTTCACATAGACTCTTCCTCCATCAGCCCCCCGGTAATCTGAGTTTGGAACCCGTGGTATAATGAAGTCTGCAGCACAATTAAAGATTCTCTAAAATATCAGAATATAAAGCCCCAACGACAAATCCTATAAAGCAGTAACTGTTGTTAAGACCAAGACGGGATGATAAAGAAAACGCCTAATATTTATGAAAGAGCTTTTAACTGCTTTTAACGACTTCTACCGAGAACCTTGAATAACAATACTAAAAAAACAAATATAGATGATGATAGTATTTTGAGGTATGTGCTTGTTAAAAGACTTGTTTGTTAAATTTACAGTTCTTCCCCTTTGTGAAGTCTGATAGAGTTACTCTACAGAGGCAGTTACGTCAGAGCCATAGAGTTTAAAAGGGGGTAACTCTATGGTCAGAGCTCATTCGTCAATAAACAGCACAGGACGGTATTAGGTAAAAGTGTTTGTGTACTCCTCTGAGATTTGGAGTCTCCTCCCCCCCTCCACCCACTAAATCGCGCCCTCCAAATTCTCCCTCTCTCTCTCTTTCTCTCTCTCTCTTTCTTTCTCTCTCTCTCTCTCTCTCTCTCTCTCTCTCTCTCTCTCTCTCTCTCTTTCCCTCTTTGACTGCCTGTCTGTCTGTCTGTCTGTCTGTATGTCTGTCTGTCACACACACACACACACACACACACACACACACACACACACACACACACACACACAAACACACACACACACACACACACACACACACGTTTGCGGGCACGCGCACCTACACACAAACGCGCTGGATATATGTTTTTTTGCTCAAGCGAGAAATATCCCTAAGTAGAAAATTATTTAAACGTTTCAATCAATTGTCAGTGTGTTTTCAAAAGCCCCATTCAACATCGTAGGTGAATTTTGTCCAATGGTCCTACCAAGAAATAACCTTATTTTTACCTGAAGATGATTGGCTGTAGACACACAAAAAAAACCCAGATTTGGCACTAGTACTAGTAACTCATCGGGATCAAATACCGTTATCTTCCCTTTTCTGTACACGTTGCCTAGGTTATGACCTGATTCTGATCGTGTTCACAAAATGTGTAACTTATCCCAGAGAATTATATATAACAATATTACAGGATTGTTTCATAATTTTTTGCTAACAGGTGACAGTGATGTGTTCCTTTTTCAAGCAAGTTTAGGGCAAAAAAGGAAACTCATTTAAGTAAACTTGATGATTATAATCAGAGAAAACAGGTATTTGTATTTTAAACAATGAATAGGCAATGCTGTTGGTGAACGAATTCACTTGCTTCTGTTTAAACTTGAACTTGTTGTATTCCTATAAAGTTGTCAACAAATTTCGGGATAACTATCAAGTCTCTTCGCAAATATTTCTTTCAGCATTAACAAGAAAAAAGAAATTCAGATAATGTATATTATTTACTATTGTTTCTGTTACTCGAGTAGGTGTTTGGGGGAAATTGAGCGCAATGTGCGGATGATAAATGAGTCCTCTGAAACAAAACAAAACCAACGATCTCTAACTTACGAAGCCTCTCCCCCAGGGAAGCTAAAACAGAGCTGGTCCATCAAAGACCGAGTATGAAGAGAGAGGAATCATTATCTCTCACGTAACTCTTTGTCTCGACATCCCCCGGGTACGGCCAAGCTACAGCATAATTGACTTGCATGGTCTAGAGACGACCATACGAAATTTGCTTCCCATCTCGATCGGCAGAGTATGTATAATGCCGAGGACTCGAGATGTACAGGGGTCGGTTTACGAAAACCACAAAGGGGGTGAGGTCATAACTTTATTGCGCATGTCTAGCTTCTTAAGACGGTATCTATGGATACAGAACAACTTCCATACTGCTTCCTTCGGCCTGGCGGTGAATCTTTTTCGGGTGTCTTTTTTTTTTTCTTTGCCTGTCAGTCCGTATGATTGTTGTCTGTACTACTGTATAACGTTTTGTTTTTAGTTTTCAAAATCTCTTCACTGACCTGTAGTGGCTTGTAGAGATTTCCATATCAACTGGAAAAACTTCGAGCAAAAGTTACTAATCGCTAAAACAACCAAAGATCATACCCCCCCCCCCCCCTCCCAAAGATAATACACTTTCTCTCCCCCCCCCCCTCCCTCACTCCCCGTCCAAATAATATCTGTTCAAAGAATGATTTAGATCATAGAAAATGACTCTTCGGTTTGTTAACAACTGTTCATAACTATTCATGAAGTCAATCGTAATTCATTGACCCTAGCCAGTGCCTGTCTCACCGCGATACCATCATGTGGGGGGCGCCTCCATACGCCCCAAAAGACAGCAGCCATTTGTCTGAGGACGGGGTCACGCGATAATGTATTTATCTTTCCGTTTATTTCATCATACTAAAGCATTATATTTTTTGCTCATTGTATCGTAATTTAATATGCTTAACACAAACACATCGTTCGTGGAAGTTACAGATAAATAGGCCCTGCGCAATGAACAAAAGATAATCAAGTTACGAATCATTAAAAGGAGGAAGTGGCCGTGATATGCTGTTCTACAGGGCACTGAGAAAATCAGGGACAAATAATGCTCTTATAAGAATTATGGCAATATTTGTCAAAAGTTTTGAAAATTGTAATCCCGGAAATCGTTCTTCTTCGACTTCCCACAAAAGGAGACGAAAAGTACTCACGTTCAGGATTTTGCGCCCCACAAGTAGCGACCTGTAATTTCTCCCCTCCTGATATCACTTCACACATGGGAAGGAAGAAGTCATGTGGTGTCTATTCAGTGAACTTGAATATTAAATCTCTTGAATAATACGGTTCAGTGGAAATGGACAGATCAACATCTTTGAAATCACCTGACCAGACTCTGAAGCATTGAAACATTTTTTTATCAACGTATATTTGTGACAGTACCAGACCTTAATAATACGAGTCAGTAATTCATAATTTTAAGGCTTGAGCAAGGAAAAGTTAGTTAAGGAAAAGGAGGCAATGGAGTAACTACAGTTTTGAAATCTTTTTCTACTCAGTTCTTCTGCTATAAAGTCGTAGTATGGTTATCATAGCGTACAGGTCCTTGATGGCGATGTATACCAATCTATCCCGTTTTTATTTGAGAACTGTAGTACTGTGTGACCTAATCTGCTGCTGAAAATTACAACTACGAGTGTAATATTTCATTTTCTGCTTATGATAGAAAATCCCTCAAGTGGATCTGACAACGTTTTACTGGTTCCAGATTTCTTACAAATCACGTTCCTTACTTTAAAACCCTGTCTTATCTAGTTACGGGATTTATCTTCTCAGTAAAATAATATTAATTATATTTTCATCTTTTTTGTGAATATGTTAGCTCATTCTTTCTGGTTTTCAACGGGGAATGTTAAAATGATTCACTTTTTAAAATACACAAATACAAGACAGTTCCATATTTCCAATTCGTCAATCATGGTACCCTCTCCGCCAGTATTGTACTCTGTGATTGACTTCAAATGTTATATACGTCATGATTCAAAACCTTAGACAGCGGGTGCCGAGAGCACTTCCCCATTTCCAGCCTTCCACACACCAGCACATACCACCATATTTCTTCTCATCCCCTTTCTCATTCCTCTAACCCTGAGCCCCCATGTCGCTCTTCCCAGCGTCAATATCTCTCAATGTCCATCCAATTATTAGCTGCTAGTTTTCTCTTTCCATTTCAGCTCATTGGGTGAATGCATGTTGCCTTTGATTGTCTGAAACTAAGAATATTGTTTCGGACTTTCGAAGAGAGAATCTAATCGTGTCTTGGACATGTGTTAACATCTTAATAAAAACAAAGGGACAAATACGCCTCAGGAATGAACGGGGAACATGTTTTGCTGAGCGGTGTTGATGCGGAATGAACGTCCGTAAGTTGAAATTGGAGGCCTGTGCGAGGAAGCTGTCTTTTACGACATGGTTGCTCACAACCAACAACTTTTAATTCAAGTGTCCGGTTGATTCTAACGGAGTGTATAACGTGCGATTGAACAAAAACCAGTAATGGGCTGAAAGTTTAGCCTCAGAAGGACACACTGAAGACTGAAGACGTTTCCATTGATTCTTGACATCCAACGTTCAGCGAATTGGGCACGCGAAAAGGCCTCTGATAGAGACGACCGAGACAAAGTGCTGGAAGAATACAAAATCCGAGAACAGCTACTGGATATCATGGCATTATATGAAAACAACAAAACAACACTCAGGACACCACATGAAATAACACAATGCTTCCAAGCAAGATCAGGAGTAAGACAAGAATACAGACTATCCCTTTTACTATTTATGACACATGAAGAAAATAACAGCAGAAGCTAAACCAGAAGACAATACAATCAACGAGCTTAAATTTTGCTGACGGTCAGCGCAGTGAATGACAACGAGAAGACCCTCCAAGAAATAGACTGAACAAAAGAAACAAAGACCAACACAATATGAAGATAAAGACAAGGAAAAACGAGGCGATGAAAATCAGCAAAACACCAGATTCCGTTTACATCACAGACGACAACGGCACTATCAAGCCAGTAGAAGAGTTAAAATACCTGGGAAGTATGCTCACCGAAGACGGAAAAATAAACAAAGAAACAGAAACCAGAATGAAAAAAACCAATGCTTACCACTCAGAACGTTGTCAAAAGCGAAACTTCCTGCTGTATGGCTTGCAACTAATATCCCTGCTTGGCTGTCAAATAATTTTTAGTTTTTAGCTTTGTTATCCACCCACATTTTGTTGTGTGTTCTCAAAATTAAGGTCAGTTTAAGCACCACTTAAGTACGATATCATTGTGATAGTCATAGATGGCTATCTGGTAACTTCGGATTTCTGCCACATCCCTTTGGTATTTCCGTCTTTTGTCCCTCGCCCCCTCCCCCCGCCCCC
>NW_004797314.1:1266681-1268156 GCF_000002075.1 Aplysia californica | reverse complement strand
ACACACACACACACACACACACACACACACACACACACACACACACACACATCAACAAGTCCTCCAACACCGTCCCCAACGGTCAAAGAACAACAAGTAAGACAAAGGCAAACACAAACATTATCTTCCTTTCCTTGGCCCCCTCCGCGGATCCGTATGGCTCTGGGTACTGGCCAGATGTTTCTATGAATGTAATTACTCGGAAAGCCCGCGCAGCCCAGGCCATCACGTCACAAGTGATTTCCCCTTACAGCTGGTCCCCTGGGTCGTCCTCTCTAGCGTCCACCACCATCCCGGAGAACCCGATAGCCGGCACCCACTGCACATACAACTACTGCACTCAGGCCGCTGGGGCTCTGGGTCGGATCTATGGGAGAACGGGCAAACCTCTCTTGAGGAATCTCTCTCTCTTTTGCTCTTTTTCTTTGTCTCTGTCTGTCTGTCTGTCTGTCTGTCTGTCTGTCTGTCTGTCTGTCTGTCTGTCTGTCTGTCTGTCTGTCTGTCTGTCTGTCTGTCGAACTCTCTCTCTCAAAAAATTATAGTCTGCTCTTGTTTTGACTATTTTCTCTTTCTCTTTTTTTTCTTCTCAAAACTCCTTATCCTTTTCCGTCTTTCCATTTCCAGTGTCTCTTTCTCGAAGTTTCTGTGAGGTCTAAGACTTGAATGACAGTGCTGTTCCTTTTCTGTTTTCAGATATTTAATATTTTACTAATACATTTTTTAAAACACCTCTGCAATATGTAGATTCCACGCCATTCACAATTTTCAAACTCATTTTGTTGTATTTCTATATTATTATGTACACTTAGTAACACTGAAATAATATATTTTTTGTTACCAATATCTGTTTCTTTCAGGAAGATACATACATTTACAAGGGGTTATTTCGTTTTGTCCAATTATCTCCATGCCATGCATCCCAAAAGTCCCCAGTCGGAAAAGTAAACCGACTCAATTCAGCAAACATAAAATATCCGATAAAACGACTGTAATGATCGCATGTGTTGGGGAATCTGTCATGTCCAATTGAAGTTCCAACAGCTGTCTCAAAGCTCCAAAGTACATGCAGTGGTACAAAGTTTGATGTAGAGTTCGAAACCTGGGCAGTGCTATAAAAGTATATTCAGGAAATGATGGGCCCCTAACTCGGCTTTACCGATACATTGGATCAACTGGCTAGAATAAAACTATAATTTGGGATATCCTGGAGTTACCAATTCTTGGCCCTGACATCACTGAGACGTCTTCTCGCGTAACATCGCGATTGGCCGGTTAGAGAAGAGGGAAGGGGAGGCGTTGGGGGAGACGTATAATATTTTATGACTAGCGCCGCCATCGCTATGATCCCCAACTATAATCTCTTCAGGGACAACCGATATTCCCTTTAAGGGATCAGGAATATCCATCATGGTGTTATCTCTCCGTCTCCGACCCTCCCCCAATTGCCTTACCTCCCCGCCCCCATCTTTCTCTAC
>NW_004797314.1:1261453-1266429 GCF_000002075.1 Aplysia californica | reverse complement strand
CCCCCTCTCTCTCTCTGCCTCTCTGCTTCCCAATATTTTCGTTTCTATTCCGTCTCACAAAGAGTCCTGTACATTGGTATGGAGACAATGGACGAGTGAGGGGTTTCGCCACTGACGGACTCACGCCCTGCCGCTTCGTCCTGTCACTGAACGCGGGCAGCTTTCGCAGGGCTTCGTGCTGAGGGCAGTCGGGGTGGTTCGGTGTATTTCGACACCTTTCGTCGCAGCTGGGCTATGCCATAAGTCCACTGTAAAATGCGTGAGCAGAAACCGTGCTTGTAGTAAATGGTTCTCTAACATCGTGTTTGAACGTTTAGATAAGTAATACCTGTCTTGAACCTTTGGGTGCAATAAACTGTAAACAATAATGTTATTAACATAATGTCACAAGTTTCCATCTTCCTTGGGTCCTGTCATTGTACAATGTTTTGAGTAACATGAGCCTGTTTCATGTTTGTGTAATCCAAAGACAAAATAACATTCAGAAGGTTACAGTAACTTTCTAGGATTCTAACTTATTGTTGGCCGTTACATTATCATGCTAATTAACATAACATGAGTAGTCGTTCAGCGAGCTTTAATATTTTCTTTCGTTGTCATTGTTTTCCGCGGAAAGAATGTATGTAGACCCACCCGAAAAAAATTGTCTTTTCAAACAAAGGTACTGTATCTCCCTTTTTTGCCCACCACGAGCGATACTTCAGAATTTGATAAGTGCTAAGCTTCCGAGTCAGCTTACACATTAGATTGACGAGGTACATTATGTGTGTATGTATCTTGATTGCATGGAAGCAGCCAAAGCGGCTGTAAAAAAGACAAGGCCTCTTGGAGCAAATTTAATAGCATTTCAAAGTAAAGTGAATACATTTTGTCGTACGTACATTAAGGAAGTAAAACAAACAACGAAACGTAAAATGTTCTTCTAGCAAAATGAGTTTTCAATTTTCTTGAAGTTGCAAATTGCAGTTTTGAAAAGGGGCTGAAACAGAAGAGTTGTTTTGTAAATAAGAGGAGTGCATTAAACGAAACAAGCAAACAAACAAACAAAGCACCACTATGAAGGGAAAAATGGAGGGATGGTGGCCAATATCAGAACAATTCCAAGATGCACGCTTTGGGAGAGGGGTGAAGAGTAGTCTTCGGTGGTGTCGGGCACAGCTGGGCCATCATTCTTTATAATCAAACAATCAAAAACCACTTCAAACTCAAATTTTATATCAGTTGAATTTTACACGGTCTATTGACATGTGGTACTGACCATAATTTACTACGGTGCAGTTTTTTTGTTTTATTTTTAAAATCTTGTTTTACAAAAAGTTGGAGCTGACTCTTGGGCCCAACCCCATCGTCCTGTACATAAACAGATTCACGCTGTGTGGTTGCTAGCTATGGTAGAGGCCTAATGTTATAAAAAATCCCAATGTCTTGGGTAATCCTGGAGCATAAACGTGTCACACCATCCAACGACAGAAGGTCACACAAATAGGTGTTAGTATTAAGTCCCTTGTCAGCTCGCGGATGTGCATACGACGTCAAGCTAATATTTTCATGAGCTGGCTCAGTTCCTGAGCAGGACGCAGCGGATCAGAAACGGATCCGCAAGGGAGGTGCAAGTCTCTTTAGAGCTGTTGCGCTCAGAATCGAGGACTCAGCATTGTGTTTGCAATACCTTAATGCGACGATATCGATACTATTAGAAGTGTCAGGACTTTTATTTCCCAATTTCCTTTCATTTACCAACCATTAAAACTAGGAATGAGTATTTTTTTAAAGTAAAACAGTACAAAAAACCTCTGGGTCTAAGAACAATTTCAAATTTTGTACAGCATTTTTATTCATGAAATTACCAAAAAATCCATATTATTCAAAAGAACAGTTTTGAAATATGTCTGCAGTGAAGAAAATAACAACAGTGCAGGTGACATAATCAATTCAGCCTTTTTTAAAAAGTAAGTCACACCACCACTAACTCTAACAATAACAGAAACAGAAACAACAACAATAAACAACTTAACACCAGCAACGACAACAAAAATACAAACAAGAGCAAGAAATAATTCGGTCAACTTAACAACAACTAACACAAAAAAGAAAAAAAATTAAACACAAGCACTCTCCGCTCACCCCACCCTATCCCCAAACCCAGTGACGAATGGAGTGCAATCCAGCCCTCCTTTAATGCATTGTGACATTTCTGGAGAAGAAAAAAAATATTTCAGAATAGAGTAAGCCTCCGGTTATTTTCACTTCTGGAACCAATATTTTTCATTTATTTCTAGAACCACTGTTTGAAAGAGAGGTTAGAGGTGTAATAAGTAAGCAGAAGGGGCGTGAACCTTCGTCTTTTGACATTAACACAACTGCTAGTACAAATAACGAAACGCTCAAGTTAAAGATGGCTTTTCCGTATGACACTGTTTTTAAAAAAATGGTATCAACATTATATGCAATTTAAGCAATATCCAATTGCAGTGCATGTAAATCACTCACACTTTGCCCTTGGTATCGAATAATATGGACCGTTCCAGTTTTCAAAGTGCGTGCCGAATACGTGAGTTTTCCTGTGCCCGACGCGTCCGTCAGTGATCCCATCACCAAAGGGCCGTCTCTGCCTTCTCACTTCACGGCCAATTTGTAATGATTAGCGTCGCTGTCACGTCGCATCTGGTGTGAGCTGTGAGGAGCTAAAGTCGCATTACAGCCACATGAGACGAGGAATGGGAAGCTATGGATTAAAAATGAAAGAATGCGATGAAACAATGAGCTCAAGTCTGATGTAAGGGTAAAGCTCGCGAGAAAACAGTCACCGCCCTGCGGTTTGAAGAAACTTGCAAACAAGCCAAAAAATAGACCAACCCTCTTCGCTAAAGCATACTAAAGGAAAAAAAGGAAATATTTTAAAAAAGTAATAGAACTTGCCTTACAACGACAACGGTTAGTCAGTCAAGCCAAATGTTTTCCTCCAGGTGTCAGTGAGACAGAAAAGATCTTTTAACATGAACCAAAAAAATGACATCACTCTAAACCTCGAACTCATTTTGTTTGATTTGTTAATGCTTAGGCCCACGATATCTAAAGACGAAATAGAACTGTTACCTGGGTTATAATATTTTATAGCCAGTGGCTTTTGTAAAGGACCCAAAAAGAAGCATAATATAGAGTGCATCATGCTAAAAGTTACAAGGAACGTATTATATTTTGTTACAAAACCTTTCCTTTATTACATCTTGGCTTGCAAAACCTTCTATATAATGTTTTTGTTCAGAGGAAACATGTTGCGTGGAGCAAGCGTCATATCAATCACACAGTGCAGTAGCATTCAGCTGGTATTACCCTAAATCATGTGGGGGTCTGAGTGCCTTGAAAGAGGTTGGTGGGTATCACATTACTTAATACCAGCCTGCCGATTTGCTCAAACAAGTTGGGCAGTGGCCTAAAAATATTCAAGCAATTTGTTTTGGATCCTTGTAACGCTTAGACATTTAAAAAATTACTCTGGTGTTACCTTTATAACCGTTAAAGAAAGGTAAAAATGAGCTCGCACGTAAACAAGTTTAGCGACGAATATCATAATGCACAAGGTATGACGTTCTTTATTCTTAGAAAAACTACTTGGTTACTTGAATTTGGCAAGGAGTGTCGTTCGGAAGAAGTGCAGAAAAATGAAACAATGGTATTGTTACTGTGTTAAGTTACACCCAACAAGAAGAGGAAGGAGACCATTTTAGAAAAAAAAAATCTTCCATTGCATTTAGTCTGAGCCAACTCAAAGCCTCGAAGCATGGAAACTAACTGTCTCCATAAACAAGTCAGGTTTCGAGACAATTTATTTTCTAGCACCATACAATCTGCTTCCATCCAGTGCATATAAAGCACAGTGCACAAACACATTGTACAGTTAATTACGCTATTGTGGTCAGATTTTAGTTTCTCGAGACCAACTGAGGCACCCCAAGGAAAACAGTAGGAACACTGAAATATGCGGTGAAGGGGATAAAAATAAAAGCGAAAGGAAAGGAAAAGGTATGGCGAAAGAAAAATATATCCGAACTAGCCTTTTCTGTATTTTACGATCTCGGCGTTCTTGAATCGCAGCCAGGGCCTATGAGTCATCTCTTACTTTATGCTTTGAGCAAAAGATTAGATTCACTTGTTTGGGGAAACATTTTAATGTCCTTATACTCTGAGCCAAGCGCTCAAATAAGCCCTGTTTTGAGAAGTTAAAGTGATTTTCCACAAAGCTGACCGTTTGAGTAATGCAGTTAAGACGGATTTCGCTGTAGATGTCCTCTAATGGTAAGTTTACATTCATGTCGTTGGAACAAAGGTGGCCTTTTGTGTGTCAGTTTTGAGTACCAGGAAAGTAGTACTTATACTCAAACCGTTTTCAATTGTTTGTTTCTTTTTTCTGTTATACTGCCATAACGCCGAAAACGTTATTCCATGCAGCTTTCTTCAGATGATTAGATGGATGTAAAAAAATTAACACCCACCATTGCTGGGATTTCATAAAGTATTTAATAAACTTTTGAAATGGTGATAAAATAAAATCATCTTCATGAAACAAGGGCCCCAAAACAGCAAATCAGCAGCAAATCATGGCTATCATTAGAAATAATTCTACAGCTGTCAACACGTCTATTCATGTGGAACTAGGCAAATTGCAGAGATCCATTAAACATCGTGCATCGCCAGGCGTTGACGAGCAGAATGGAGGGAGCGTTTACACGACACTTGTGAATGACAGCGCCGGGGCCAACCAAGATCAAGTGTGAGCAAATCTATGCTCCTTTTTGACATTTATTCCTTCACCCCCAAACCCCTTTTTTTTCGTTTTCTATGAGCGAGCGTCCTTCATGCTCACGAGTTATCTTTTCCAGACTAAAGAGAGAAAACCTAACAAATTTTCTCTTCGATTTCTGCAGCAAGTAGATATACACATAAACACAAACATACACACACTCACACAAACACAC
>NW_004797314.1:1258799-1261035 GCF_000002075.1 Aplysia californica | reverse complement strand
AGAGAGAGAGAGAGAGAGAGAGAGAGAGAGAGAGAGAGAGAGAGAGAGAGATTAACACAGCAAATATGATAGTATAGTTGAAAGGCCAATAGCCTAAAACATTAATAACAAAAAACAAACAATGTAAGAAGCCAGCGACAAAGACTGAACCTACACAATACGTTTTCAATGTAGATAAGCAATATTTGTGTGTTGTGGTAGCTCGCTGTCCTTGCCTTTGCAAAAAGCCGCGTCCATCCATTAGCCAAAACTGAAGGATGGCCACCGTCCATCCATCCCCACACGGCCAAATCCAAACATGGGCACGCTAAGCCGCCAAGATCAATTGCGATTAAGAAAGACGAGAGAAGCGCGGCCATTGACGTTTCCTTGATACAAATGCGTGTCCACTTTTTTAATCTCCACGCGGAGGCCAAGTCAGTCCGGCACGGCCGTCTCTGGACGTCTGGGAGATGCCTGGTATCGACTGAATAAGGCGGGAACTCGCTCGGAGTGAGCCGCGCTAAGGGATTCCTGACTCTTGTTTGTTTGTGCTATTGATCTACTGTACAGGGAACAAGCAACTAAAAGGAAAGGTCTGAATAGAAGAAAAAGGTTTTCAGCTTATCAAAGATCTGAATTGCCGTCACCTGTGCCGAAAATTTTGTACACGGCCTCTCTCTTTAGTTTTAGTAAGAGTTTTACGGCACTTGCAACACAATAAGGTCATATAAGGGCCAACGATTAGAGGAGTTACAAGAGAGTAACAAACATAAAAAGGAAGAAGAGATAAGGATAACAGATATGTGACAGGAAAGAAGGAGCAAACCACACCAGATCAACCGCTAACCACTCATGACATCTCTCTATGTAGCCTTTTGTTTGGGACTTGCGGAAATGAGAAGACTAACTGATTTTTATTCTGCCTTGTCATCTGGTTAACTAAGACTTTTTTGTTCACTCTAGAAATTTTATATTCTAAAATGAGTGACCTTTTCTGCAGTACCCAAATGTCAAAATTTCAAACATTCAGCCAAATTGAGGCCTTAATGTGCGGTGCAAAAATGTTCAAATGGAACGTATAGAATAATACAATTAGTAGCGTATAGCCTGTACGGATCTGCGACACATAGAGATTATTATTTATTCTTACACGATGGGTAGTGAGGATGATGGAGGTGGTGGGGGGGTGGGGGGTGGGGGTTGAGTGATATGCAGAAGCATGGCCCTTTGTACCTGGAGCTACATAGAAAGTAAACAATGCGGCGTTGGCAAGCAGTTCAAATAAATGTCCTAAGCCCCCCTAAAGAAAAATGCTTCAGGAGAGACAAAAGCACGTTTCATTCTTTTCACGACTGTGTCTACCCAATATATCTTTTCTCGATTCTTTTAAAATTCAGAATGTGATCTTTGACAAAATATGTTTGAGAACCCGCAAAAAAAAAAGAATTATTTTTTTATTTTTTTTAAAGGAAAAAGAGCCTCGGACATCTGACCAACTAGCCGACGATAGGTTGTTTCTTTTTTTATTTTATCTCGTCGCCATCTGATAAATCTTCTTAGATTTAATTGAGCTCATTACAGAATAATATAGAGTTAAGCATTTTAATTATAATATATCTTCGCTTGACGATATCATTATAATCAACAGGGAGACATACCAGCACTACCACTATGGCCCCTACAGAAGCCACACACAGTCAGGATGTTTTTATAGTAACTAAGAGCACCTCTCCACAGAAGGTGGAAAGCGCGACACAGGATGCTCTTGCGAAAGGTTGATTCGAAGCCCAACTGAGGCACCCCAGGAAAACAGTAGGAACACTGAAATATGCGGTGAAGGGGATAAAAATAAAAGCGAAAGGAAAGGAAAAGGTATGGCGAAAGAAAAATATATCCGAACTAGCCTTTTGTGTATTCTACGATCTCGGCGTTCTTGAATCGCAGCCAGGGCCTATGAGTCATCTCTTACTTTATGCTTTGAGCAAAAGATTAGATTCACTTGTTTGGGGAAACATTTTAATGTCCTTATACTCTGAGCCAAGCGCTCAAATAAGCCCTGTTTTGAGAAGTTAAAGTGATTTTCCACAAAGCTGACCGTTTGAGTAATGCAGTTAAGACGGATTTCGCTGTAGATGTCCTCTAATGGTAAGTTTACATTCATGTCGTTGGAACAAAGGTGGCCTTTTGTGTGTCAGTTTTGAGTACCAGGAAAGTAGTACTTATACTCAAACCGTTTTCAATTGTTTGTTTCTTA
>NW_004797314.1:1256483-1258078 GCF_000002075.1 Aplysia californica | reverse complement strand
TAGATATAGATATAATATATATATGTATATATATATAAAGGGTATAAATGGGAACTTGTAGCTATTTAACGTTTGTATATTTTGTTTCCCTTGCATAACTTTCTTTGTCTGATTAGCTCCTGGATTGGCAGGCATTTTGCATGTGTAAATGCATACGGCTAGTAAACATGCATTGATTCTTGGCCAACTATGATGATTGTGACAGTATCGATAGTAGAATGAGATAGAAGTCACCAATCAAAACATTACTTAAAAAAATAATGGTAGAACATCAGTGTAGATCTATAATATTGCATTTTTGACTGAGCCTGGTGTCAAAAGATTTTTTTTTATCTCGGTAAGACAACTGATCCTGAAATCATCGGTCGATAGCATTGCAGGACGAGTGTATTTGAGACGTTCTTATTATTTAGCTCTTGAGATACCCACAATGCCACTGGAAAAATTTGAATTTTTTTTTTCTGTCTCTTATTGCGCTTGACATCCCTCAGGTGGATAGTGAGCAGACGCCAATGGAGTCCGTATAAATAATATATACAAGCTAGGTTCTTTGCATTGCATGCGAAAGACGGGAACTGGACTGCCAAATGAGAATTATATTTTATCGAGTACTTCCACCTTCCCGCTGGTACGTATCCCAGCCAGTCTGGAAATGCCAAACCCGGCGGGGTCAAAGCGTCTCTTGACCTGAAATAAAAATGTAAATAGTGCAAGTGGGGGAAACAACACTTTAAAATTTACACTGCTTTTTCAAAAACTATGCATTATTATACAGATGCATGCATGTTCAGAACTTCATTCAACTAAGAAATATATGGCAAATAATCTTTTCCGTTTTTGTTCTCCTTGCATTCCTGCTCCCTCCCATAACAATCATCATCATCAACAACAACAACAACAACAACAGGGATATTCCCTTTCTTCCACCCCTTGCACATGTAAAAATAACAAATTGAAACACAACAAAACAAACCAAAACAAATAACAAAACAAAACTGAACCAAAAAAAACCCAAACGCAAGAGAAGAAAGGGCCACAACAACCGAAGAGGGTTGTCTACTGCGTCGGATGTTCTCCATGTAATGCTTGCGACTGTTAAAGACATACTGCTAAACGTTATTGCCTTTTCTCCAATACCAGTTGGAGGCTCCGCGGGCAAATGAAATTGGTATAATAGCAACGGATTTATTAGAAAAGTGGGACTCATTTGTATAATCAATTATGTGCCTTGACCGAGCTAGAATAAGCTCAGTGGCTTATGTTGCTCCCCCGGGCTGCTCTATTTGTTAACCCTTCTCTTGCAATATTCACAAAGTCAGCTTTTCATCAATTATCCGCCCCTCTTTTTTTCCAGTTGATATCACAAGCAATCTTCCTTTGTATTTCGGTAATTTCTTTTAAAGCCAGGCCTGGTGGATCAAGTGATTTAGCTATTCTGCTGCTTTTGATGGTTTCACCAATCTAAAATTGCTCGGGACCCCCCCCCCCAACTCAGTTGAAAATAAAATGGATCTTTAAGACTATGCCCTTCTATCAGATGCTTTCTTGAATGGTACCGGGAAAATGAAACGGTATTCCTCCTATCAATATTACAC
>NW_004797314.1:1254029-1255662 GCF_000002075.1 Aplysia californica | reverse complement strand
GGGTCTGGAAGCTCAAAATATTTTATTGAATAGTTTCAAGGGCAAACCAAAACTTTTTTAAATTTCATTTTTTAGATGATTTTTCTTAATATAAGGTCTTACCTTAATATTTTCTGAAGAGAAAAAGAAAAAAATAAAGTAGCAGAGGTTCAGGAACCACGGCAAGACAAAGCCAACTGCACTGGTCAAATGAATGGCGTCGATGGAAGTGTGGCGGCCCTAACTTCTTAAACCTGTCATTTGATTTGAAGGTTTCTAGTCAGTTCCTCGGCTTTGCTCGAAGCCTTGATAAAGAATAATGAATAACGCCCCACACCTACTGCGCTTCCTCAAGCTCGGTGTCTCAAGAACAAATGGTTCTTTTTCAAACTCTTTATCTTCTAAACCGAAGCTTCTTTTTATGTTTGAGTAGATCTAATCTTACGTTGTAGAGAAGTAGATCTTCGTTATGGTGGTTGTTTATGGAAATTAAATCTATATATCGACTGGAAGAAAGATAAAATGAAAGCCAAAAACTCGATCTTTCAGATGCATCTTTCAACCACCAGAAGTCACATCGTACGGATAGGTTTAAGAGATGTGACTTCTGGTGGTTGGAAGATAATAATATGGATCTGAAAGATCGCGTTTTTGACTTTCGTTTAATCTTTCATGATATCGGTTATAACGTACTCAGAAAGCAAGCACATCATCAATATTATCAATGTAGGTAGGCCTTCGTTTAACATTTTACTTTTCCAAAATATTGGTGAACAATATGAAATAAACATAGAACAAAGATTCCAGGTACTAGGGTTCGTCTCAATTCAAAGCATAAGCAACAAATCAAAGAAGCACCCAAGCTTGCTCTTTTGTCCGTTCATGCTACTTCTTCCTGTGACGACAGTGTGGTCAGTTGACTGAAACAGTTTCCGCGTGACCAGTTCCATTTCCTGGGCTCGCGACAAGACCACCAGTCTTGGAACGCTCACCCGTGTTCTCGGATTCCTGTAGGAAATGCCTTCCCGATCAGTCCGGACTGAGAATGTAAATTGGGAGACAATGAAATGAGACAAGCAAATGATTCCGTAAAAGAAACCTCTAGAAGCTTGAAATGAGAGCGAGAGACAACGCCAAGCGTCTAACTCTCGATATAGGAAGAGCCAAGACCATCTCTTGGAAGGTGGTTGCATTTTGTTCCACTATTTATCTTAATTCCGTCGGTCCTGTGGGGACATTAGTTTCTTATCAGCACAATTGAGTCATCTTTACCTAAGCACGATGGAAGTACCCAGTAATCGAAATTACGTTCCCCAGAAGGAGAATAGTATTGACCTAGCAATTTGAGTTTTGTCGGCGTTTTGTGGAGGGTTTTTTCTGGCATGGTCTTCACTCGGGGGGATGATGAGTCGGAATGTTCGAGAATAAGCCAGAGACTTTTAATCTGTTTATGCGAAATGATGGTGGACACGAGAGGTATATGGCAGAGTACATCGGGTGTTTTATATGGAGGTTTGTAGTGAAAACATGCTCAGTAATAAACAGTAATCATTATTTGTCTCCCCCTAACAACTAATGTTTCTGTCTGTCTGTCCGTCCGTCTGTCTGTCTGTCTGTCTGTCTGTCTGTCTGTCTGTCTGTCTGTCTGTCTGTC
>NW_004797314.1:1250716-1253196 GCF_000002075.1 Aplysia californica | reverse complement strand
CCCCAAATTTGATAAATTATCAGAAAAAAACAACGTTTAACAAGAAAACAAAAGATTTCAGCCTTTGAAGCGCTATATTCTGTCTTTACCGTCATACATTTTCGACGAATAAAAAACCTCTAACGCAAAATCGATCTAGGATATTAAGAACAATAGAGTAAATCCGCTTAGTAACATAGTACATACATATCTCTACCTACCTCCCCAGCACTTCGACTCTCCCATTCTTTCCTTGAACAATCGGTCCGTCTTTCATGTTTTTTTCTTGCGTTATTTCTTTCCCTTTGGCACATGTTTACCATCGTTCACGCAGAATGTCTTTTGCCCCCCTCCCCTCTCTCTTGACACGAAAATAATCTAATAAAACAAATAAATAAGAACAATAAACACAAGCAAAACACGCACAAAGACACAAAAAAAACCCCTCCATAATAACACTTGTACTGACATGTAATTAATAGCACCTATTTATTGTCTTCGCTCTGCATGTAGCCTATCTTAAAATTCTTAATTCTCCGCTTCTGAAAGTTTTGTCAGTAACTTTGGTTTTTGCTTTAAGTAGACACCAATTCAGTGCAACTGGCGATACCACTGACGATGTATGGGCCTATTCATTTAATTAAAGTGGAATAATAATAAAATGGGCAAATTAACACGCATGTCATTATGATTCTGATTGTGCTGAGCACATGTGACAAACTGCCATGATTTGTACTGTCTTGCTTTAGCATGAATTCCTTCATAAAGTATTGAAATGTTTCATTCTCAAAATATGGACAAGGCAGAAGATAACCATTCACACTCCGTGCATTTCCTGTCTTGTTGACCATGTGTCTTCGGATGCTACAAATTGCAAACGGAGCGAATATTATTATGGCTTGACAACTGTATCCCAATATGCACAGGGCAATTTTTATCGTTGTTTTTTCCCCGCTTAATTAACAAGATTTAAAAACCCCATTTAAAACTACATTTCTGTGAGGAATTTTCCGGGAAAAGTTGATCAAAGGCACAAAAAAGTTGAGATTTGCAGTTTACAAAGAGACACAAGCTTTGGAAGTCACCAAACTTTGGGATCATTTTCTCTCTAATTTTCCCTCTGACACTAAGCGACCCCATCTCCTTTAATCGCAAATAAGCTTGACTTCCTTTCAGCATAGATGAACATTTTCAAAAAAAGAAAAGCAAAAACGAGCTTTAAGATGCTAGCAATAACTCCATAAGACCTAATATTGACAAGCACCTCATTATACCGTGTTGCAACACAATTATGGCTGACCTGTTTGATCTACTGCGCTGAAGCACAAATAAATGACTAACCTAGACATTTTTTATCTCTGGCTTTTGAATGATAATGCACTTCCATAACCAATGAAAATCCTCACCATGCCTACCTATCCACTCACTGACAAACGATTGCTGATTAGCACTGCAGTTGAAAGTAAATTACGTCCCAAAATAATTACAGTAAGTAAGTAAGTAAGTTGGCCTAAGTAAGTAAGTAAGTAAGTAAATAAGTAAGTAAGTAAGTAAGAGTCAGTCAGTCAGTCAGTCAGTCAGTCAGTCAGTATGATTGCTGAACCTGTAAATGAGAAAGTATAAATATACTGACCTATCTTATCATGTCTTTATCATCCCATTGTTGCAGCACAGATTCCAGAGTTGTTGCCTTCTTCCGACACTGTTTCCAGTGGTTAACTTCTGTCAGGAACCCCGATATATTATCATATGTAGGCAGTTTCAGAGAAAAACTGAAGATTTATACAGACAATTAATTTTTCAGGGGCAGCAGTCCAAATCAAGAATTCCTCCTCTATAGAATACACCGGTTTAAATGTAAATTTTAAAGTTGTATTTCTCGGTCGTGATACATATTATGCAGAAACCACATAAAACTTCTTAAATTAAGATACGATTTATATAATTAATCTGTGACGGCGGTATAAAAATTTAGACTTTTTCGGTTATCAGTTATGCATAAATTTAAAAACATGGACGTGGTTTATTTTCTTTCTTGTATGACAAAATAATGATAAACGGACACGATATTCCTCTTTTTTTTAAGTGAAAAAAATAAAAAATAAAAGTCGTATTTGATATAGTCTTATAAGATGTTTTCAATATTCTCTGTCTCCAGTGCCAGCCAAAATCCTAGAGCACCTGTCCTCAACTGATACCACCGTGCGTGAGGGGGACACCGTTACCCTCATCTGCAACGTCACAGGTACTCCCCACCCTGAGGTCACGTGGTACAGGAAGCACGGCAGGGGGGAGGAGAAACAGAGTGAGTTGTGCCCCGGCAATGATAGTAAGACTCCGTGTAGTTACTTCTTTTTCTCGGTGTTTGCTCAGTACGCTGTTGTTTTGCGAGCTGTGCTTGTGGAACTTTGTGCTATATGTGTATGTTTATGGAGAGGGAGAAGAGGAGAGAGGAAAGGAGAGAGAACGAGAAATGGGAGAGAGAGAGAGAGAGAGAGAGA
>NW_004797314.1:1243894-1246395 GCF_000002075.1 Aplysia californica | reverse complement strand
AGAGAGAGAGAGAGAGAGAGAGAGAGAGAGAGAGAGAGAAAGAGATGAGTCGTCAAACCCAGATGAAAAGAACAAAGTAGTGTATTACGCAATGAGCTTGTCGGAAAAATTCTTACCTATGTGACATGTAACATAATGCTACATAGACATCTCTTAATAATCACCCGTAGGCTCTTGGACGTTAAAATTGCGGATACGACACTCCTTTTGGACGAGTTTGAATTTTCATGAAGTAAAATACGGTGTCACTGTCTAGAATCCTTAGACAGAGATTCGAGTACTAGATTCGAATGAACATTCCGACTGAGTTAAATTGAAGCCGTGTTAGATCTAGCTTTGGTTTGAAAGAAATACGCATCTTTAAACTTGTTTAATCTATGTAAGTAAACAAAGTAAGGTTAGCTTTGTTCCTCATTTCGGTGGATAGCAGGTCTTGAGAAAGGCATCTTACATGAATTTTCCTCACTTCACCCAAGTTAGAAAAAGTACCCAGCCATAGACAGCGAAAGATCATGTCAGTATGTTAGTGTTTTAGCGCCTTTAAAATGGCTGTTTTACACTGAATGGTTCCCAAGAAGTTGAGATTGTTTCAGAATGCTATCAGATTTGCGAGGGTAATAATATGGATTGCACCACACATAGAGCTTTCTGTTGAACGGGATTTTCTCTATAAATGTTGTTTTTGTTATCATTATTATAATACTGAATCCAGGCACCAAATATGTGACATGGAAATACGCTAAATTCAATCTAGTTAGGCCATAACTTTCATTGGAGGACCGTGAAACAGCGACTGTGCTAAGCGACAATTTCATCTTGATGTTACTGATCATGGTATCGATAAACAATGTTACTAGATATCTATCGTGTTTTTGCTGAATAGGCCCTATGATATATTTTATATGTGTAGAAATCCTATGTAGAAGTCCTATCTGAGACAGTGAGCGATTAGATAAAACCGAAGTAGTGATGAGGTATAGGAGAGTAATGAGAGAGTAATGAAACTGTGTTTTCCGATTCCCGCCCCAATATAAAGAGATGCAGGATACACACGTGAAAAATGATAAGTTAACCCCATCTCGCCCACCCCCAAACAGATCACGCTAAGAACACATCACGTATTCATTATTTCGTCTTGTTTTGTATACCACTTTTGTCCTATTACTGGAGCATTTCCTTAAGCATTAAGTTATGACGCTTTACTGTTTCACTAGCCTTGTATGTACCCTGTTGCATCAACGTATTCACTTACTTATGTAAAAGTAGCTTTGATGTAGATAGTTTAGTAATATATAAGCAGTAGCAGTAGCATCAGCATCAGCTGATTCAGTAGTAGTAGTAGTAGTAGTAGTAGTAGTAGTAGTAGTAGTAGTAGTAGTAGATTTCTTAAACTGCCGTTCCAAATATATACATAATACTTTGGAAAATAATAATCAAGAAAACAGTGAAACACTATTATCGTGATGATATGTGATGATGATGATGATGATGATGATGATGATGATGATGATGATGATGGTGATGATGATGATGATGATGATGATGATGATGATGATGATGATGATGATGATGATGATGATGATATACAGTGGTAGGGCTAGAGCACGATGGAGGGAAAGGAGGGGTGGGGACAGTGAGGAAATGACGACAACGACAAAGAAGATAACGACTACTAAGAAGTAGTTATGAACAAAAAAGCAAAAACAAAAATTCTATCTTACTCTTTCCCCTCTCGGTTCATAGTTTACCCCTCCTCCCTTGAGCCTCTGACACCAGCCATTTCCCTACCAACTAGTCTCTTACTTCTGCATCTGCTCTGCATCTTTTCAGACTCTTCCTCGTGGTATCTTTATCTTTGGTCTTATTTCCCAACAGTTTGCTCCTCCGTAACCTTTCAAACTCTGGAGAGCATTGGTACAGATGGTATAAATTTTCCTGAGACTGCAGCTCAAAACTGCAACACCCACAGTTTAATATTAAGTTTGAGTAAAGCGAAGCACATCAACACGATAATAATATAATGGTCATTTAGTGCTGGGAAAAACTAAGACAGGCAGACAGACAGACAAACAGACAGTCTTACAGACAAACAAACAGACAGGCAGGCAGGCAGGCAGGCAGACGGGCAGGCAGACAAACAGCAGACAGAAACAGAGGGAAAGTAAAGAAGTACGTACCAGTAACGCCCTCTACCCACCATGCCAGCATTTTTAAATATAACTGTTATCCTCAGAAGTGGGAGTGAATGGCGAGGTACTCATCATCCACAACGTGACACGGTATTGTGGCGGGGACTACGAATGTGTAGCTTTCAACGGCGTGCCACCAGCTGTCAGTAAAATCGTGGAGGTCTTTGTGGAGTGTAAGAATATTCGTATTAAATTTAATTCCCAGAAAAATTGTAGAAAGCTTTGTGGAATTTACATTATGCTTCCATGCACTCTAAGAATGTTTCTTATGTTTTCAGGTATGTGTGAGTGTGTGAGTGTGTGTGTGTGTGT
>NW_004797314.1:1238250-1243794 GCF_000002075.1 Aplysia californica | reverse complement strand
TAGTAGTAGTAGTAGTAGTAGTAGTTTATATAGTAGTAGTAGCAGTAGTAGTAATTTACATAGTAGCAGTAGTAGTAGTAGTAGTAGAAGTAGTAGTAGTAGTTGTAGCAGCAGCTATGTTTTATGATATTATTATTTTTAATCTTCCTTCGTTTTCACGTTTTATCTAAGGTCTTTGAGAGGAGAAAACGGGGCCTTTTGGTGTTTAGTAGAAGTCTTGGGGAGTGATCCTAGTAGTGGTTTATTGAGTAATAATTAGTGGCCTCTTTATTCCATATATTATAGGATGTCTGCAAAAAGACCGTGCTACAGTGAGACACAGAAAGAGATAAGGGAAGTCACCTTGTTGTTCATTTTAGATCATAAACCAACCGTGAATTTACACACTCATATTCGTGCTGCCATAAGGCCTTGCATGTTATCAAAAGCCAAGACAACCAATTACAGGACTGAAGCCTTGTTACTATGAATGTCTTATCTCAAGTAAATGGGCACAGCTTCATAGCGCTTGTCAAAATCCTTCTATTTATAGAATGTTCCATTTTCTCCATGATATTTCAGTCGCCCCTGAGATCTACCTGCCTAACAAGAAAATGCGTCAGGAGAAAGGCAAGGATACCATCTTGGAGTGTACCGTGACAGCTTTTCCTCACGCAGTCACCTTGTGGCAGAAGGACGGGGTTCAAATCACAACATCAACTCTTAAATACAGGTGAATACACATATGAGGTAGATATATTCTTCTTGGTGGGAGATATTTTGTAGTTTCCTTCTTGTAGCACCTCGATGTAATTATTCCTCACTGACTATAACGTACGCCGTTATTTAGATCACTTTTAAAGGCACACTGCTTCGACCCTGCCTATTAAGCCCGACCAGGGTTCAGTGGAAAATAAGATACTAGTTGACAAATTTCCTCACATGGGAATCAAACTAATGGCTTCTCCGTTCAACAGAAAACAGTACACAGACACCGATTATATCACGCCTTAAATTACGGAAAAATATAAAAGGGAAAACAAAACTAACAGAATTTGAAAAAAAAAATACCCACGTCATCTACCCGCAAAATACAGTCGAATCCACTATGACAACCACCTGTCTAGGATAATAATAATAATAATAATAATAATAATAATAATAATAATAATAATAATAATAATAATGAAGATCATTTCTATAGCGCCCACTCCCGTGTAAACACGGCTCTAGGTGCTTTACATAAATGCATGTAAGAAAAATATTCATGCACGCGACACACACACACACACTCACACACACACACACACTCATATACACACAAACACACACACATATACATACACACACACACAAACACACGCATACACACTCACACATAACACGCACACATGTATGCCAAACACACACACACACACTCACACACACACACACACACACACACACACACACACACACACACACACACACACACACACATCTACTTGCTTATCACACGCACACGATTACACATCGTCACGAAATGAAAATAAAATAATATATACACTGCAATTCACAAAATACATAAATGGATACATAGACATTTACATAACATTGTATTGAACATGAATCTACTGACTTAAAAAGGATGTCATTAAATGTGTCTTTAAAGGTTTTTTAAACTTAGACTCAGATGTTGTATGTCTCAAGGGTTGGGGAAGAGAGTTCCAAACTGACGGAGCAAGGTGGGCGAACGATCTTTCGGCTAATTTTTTACCGCCTTTTCTAGGAACTCGTAAAAGATACTGGTCGCCTGATCTTAGTGATCTAGATGGAACATAAATCTGGATGAGATCACTAAGATATGAGGGAGCTTTGTTATTGACACATTTATGACATAATATTGCAATTTTATATGACATTGTAGCTGACACGGGAAGCCAATGCAACGTTTCTAACATGGGAGTAATGTGGATAATCATAATCACCGGTATCAATGATCACTTTGCACTCCTCCCCCACCTCTTGTATTTTTTTCCCTATATAATAAGCCACTGTCCAAGAGGACCACCTGGCAAAAGTGTCCACTTTTTTCCTCAACAATAGGTGGTCGTCTTTGAAAAGTTGGACTGAATACGCTTTAAAAAAAAAGAAGAAACCTCCGTAAATATATTGCATAATTTTTGTCCTCTCCAGGGTTGAAGTGTATGACGAGGATGCGAACCAGCTGACCCTAAGTCTTCGGGTCTTCAACATTGAAGAGTCTGACTTCGGCGCCTACACGTGTGTGTCTTCCAACACCCTGGGGGAAGACCAAGAGACGATGTATCTCTCAGGTAAGTACAGGTTTTAAATTGTAGGCCGACTGAGCTCGGTGTTGTTCTCTCTCATAAGGCTATATTGATATCGATATATTGTTTTAAAAGCAAAAACAAAACAAAAACACAAAAAATAAAATCCAAAAACAAAACAAACCCAAACCCTGGAAACCAAATGCCACCTCTCCCCCCCCCCCACCCCCCCACACCTTACCAATAAACAAATTAAATAAAGAACAAAAACTAAAAGTGGGTCACAGCATATGCCTTGATCTTTCTGACTTTTTCGGAACGAAGGTAATCTTCAGCTGCACAAAACGAATTTGTTCGCATCTAAAAGAGTGTGTTCACTTTTCCAGCCGATGAGAGCTTTTTCTAAGGAAGCAGCTTTGGCTCCAAGATGAGCGATTCTTTAGGAGTTTGCAAGATTTTCTTCTTAATTCTCATGTAGTGGACCTTCGTTTATAAATTGTAGTTTCCCGGATGACCCTGAATCCCAACTCACTTTTAACCAGCTCCTTTGAACGCACTTGAAAGAAGAAATCACTGTCAAAACCTTCATTTATCACGGCGACTATCAGTACTCCCAACACTATCACAATCGACACCACCACCTCTATAAACGCCTTCAGCAGAAATGCCAATATCAACAAACACCACAACCACACACATACCGATATTGCCAACACCACCACTTCTTTTACGACCACTACCAAAAAAGTGTCAAAACCTCATGTACCTATCATTAATATTAATTATAATCAGCTTCCACGTAACTCTCTTTCTTCTGACCACAAAGAGCACGTTCGGGCAACAGTAACCACCAAAAAGCCTAGCACGTCCACCCAGAACCTGTACATCCCCGCTACGTCACACCAGAAGCTGATCGTCTCTCGCAGACCGCCAGTGGCCCGACCCTCCGCCACCCTCGCCTCTGGCCAAAGTCTCGAGGGCTTGCCTATGGAGAACACCCACGACAGACAACCCACTCGGAGACCTGTGTACGAACCATCCTACAGGGGCAGGGACGATACCAGTAAGGCTTTGTTACTTGTATCAAAGGAATTTTAGGGAATTTGGAACACTATAATGTCACGTTCTCTTGCTTTATTTTATTGATTAAAACCCTGTCCTCTGAAAGCAATTGCAGAGAAAGTTCGAAAGTCAGAATAGCTCACCCTTTTAGTTTTTTAAAAGTTACTTAAATTGGAGTTGCATACATGGTTGTTTAATGTTACATGTTTAAAAAAAAAAGAATAACCTGCTTTTAAAAAAAAAGAGGAATCGATTTACCCCTTGCCTTTCCAATCCTGGTCTCGACATCAGAGACTGCTCCTCCCCTGCCATCTATAACACTCCCTAAATAAGTCAAAGAGGTCACTTCCGTTATGGGCACTTTATTGATCTTAGTGTCTTTTTTACACCTGTGTTGATTGTTAGAGCCTTTGTTGTTCCTGGGACCTCTTCATTGTGTTGTGCAGGGTGTGAACCTCAACCTGGGCTCAAAAGCTCAAAATAGACTTGCTCTTTATCCGTGTGTTTAGGATTATGTGTAGGTTTGCGGAGTATTGCTAGCTTTTCTGATAATGGATTATGTTATGGTTTTACTTTTTTTCCTCAGATAAAAGGATTTTAGCAACAAAGAAGAAGGAAAATGCATCAACTCGGCCCGGAAGTGTCTCCTTTACCTCCCAGACTCTCGCAAGCATCTTACTGGCCGTGTTGCTCTCAGTCATGTTATGACCTGCCACTTGGGACTATAGGCTGCACAGAAACCAACGAGGCCACAACGTTCTCAGAACATAATATACAAAGTCCCACAATACTGGCTTAGTTGTAGTGGACTTAAATGCTCACCAAGACAAAGCTGCATTTTTTAGTAGAAATGCGAGAATGGGAAGTAATGGTTTCCACATTATTATACGTTTGTAAACGTTTATGGGTAATATCTACGTGAGGCTGGGATCGAAAAAAACCCAAACAATCTGTGCTTGTTGACTTCTACTCTGCTTACAAAATGGTGTGCTTCGGTAATTTTAAATACTGCAAGAGGGCCTTTGTCAAAACTCGGTCGTTTGAATTAGAACAACACTGTCTGGCACACCAAGTAATCGTTGTATACTATGTTTTAGGCTCTATAGCAGATGTAAGGCATTCGTATCTGAACATGTGACCAGTAGAATGTTTTATTGCATAATTAGAAAATACATAATATTGAGTAATTGATAAATGGATGTATTCGCTTTTTTAAAGTTCTTTTTGGGGGATCCAAGTTTGTATTGGAATGCAAACTTGCTCGATACATTCTGTTGACAAGATTCGTTCCAGGCAGATCAGCATGGTAATCTGTGAAATCTGTCACAACCTTCATCTCATTCCAGATCTTAGAAATACTCTCCGAGATTTGAAAAAAAAACAACTTAAAAAAGCAAAACAAACCCAACAAACTACAAACCTGACCCATTAGGGTATAATGTATAAAATGCAGAATTAAAAAAAATCGTTAGTGAATTTCCTAAATCTACATACTCCCAAATAACGAGGTGAAAACAGATTTGTTGGTCAAAGTGGTTAGATCTATCTTAAAATCGTGAATGAGTTTTGAATATAGAACCCTGTTTTAAGAATGGGAAGTAGAAGGTATGACAATGTTTCAACACTAAAAAATCGTTAAAGTTATCAGAAGTGTAAAAAGTAATGCATTCTGGGTTTTGCTTCTACTGCTTAAATTGATTTTAAAAAGTGGCCCAGGAAGGAATTTGAATTTTGAGCAAAAACTGGGACAAGTTTAAGGTTTACACTCGTCAGCTGGTTCGGGCTCCTACGAATGAAAAGGTTCTGCGAAATGTTGGATTGTGTAAATATAAAGGTGAAAAATGCATGCTATGTACATGCACATACTTTTTCATCTCGGGTGTCGGGGCATTATCTGTGCGGGAGTGCTTCTCTTGGTGGAGGTTTTGGGCCTATAGACCTAAACTAACAAGTGGCACCCAACATACTCTAAGCTTTTACCTTTTCTCCCCATCTATATATATTCTGACTTACCAGAGACGTTAGAGCGAATCGATACGGAACAACAACAGTTACTTTTCGGCAGGAAACAGAGTAGCCCAACATTGACGCTTTAAAAGATGTGGGAGTTGATCACACCAGAGTACCTATCAGCTACCATCATTATGTTAAGCTCTTGTCTCTGAGGAAAAATATGGCGAGACTGAGATTCGAAAAGCTGTTTCAGCCGTCTCTTTTCTTGGGAAAGAGAGGG
>NW_004797314.1:1218818-1234013 GCF_000002075.1 Aplysia californica | reverse complement strand
TGTGTGTGTGTGTGTGTGTGTGTGTGAGTGTGGGAAGGGGGGGGATTCCTCAATTGTCTTCACAACCCAAAAAAAGTGTGTGTGTGGGTTTTTTTAAATTTACTGAACAAAACGCGCTTATGAAATCTCCAAATCACTGAACTTTTCAGTAAGCTGTCTCGTGAATGGTAAGTATATCCACTACAATTTATTGCCTATTGTTGAACGAGGAATGCACTTCAACACAACCTTAATGGCGGAGATATCTGATTAAATTAACGAGAAAATGAATCAAAAGGTAGCAATCGCAGATGTAGCTGTTCATTAGGGAGACAACGTCCATGTATACCAACGGCAATAACATCATTTCGTCAGGTTGTATGATAAGATCATAATAATAAAGAGCATCCGCACAGCGCAAATTCCCGATCAGCAGCAAGCTCTATGCGTTTTACAATCTATTATAATATTATTATTACGCGAGAAGACCTGATAGCATTCTGCAACAGCCTCAACTTCCTGAGAAAACATACAGTGCCAGCAACAATTTAGCAGGCGTTACAACACTAACATACTGACTAACAGGATCTTTCGCTGTCTCTCGCTGGGTACCCATTCCCAATTAGATGAAGTGAGGAACATGTGTGTAAAGTACCCGTACCTTTCCCGAGGACTAAATGTTGAGTCTGAACCTCGAACCCAAACCTGCAACCTAACAATTTCGATTCCGGCATCCTAACCACTAGACTGCCGATGTCAATATTTCAATGTTAAAACACAAATGATTTATTACCGGTACACACACACAAAGAAAAATGATCGGCCGTTGCCAACGAACGCCTCTACGTGAGTGTCAACTAAAAGTTCCCCGTCTTTATCTTACTTTTGTCCTTATGGCTTCGAGCCATGGGTTGGGGCACGATGAAGCAGAAATTTCTAATAATTAATAATCTGATGGTTTGGTAAGGGTTCAACAGCACTCGCAACTGTTTCATTAACCCATGTTGCACTTTCATCAAGAGAGGTAACTTCACAATCGCCTTTACCAACAAAACAACTGCTTGGGTCCTCCTGATTTGCATCCCTTCTATCGACATTCGTGAAGCTCCGTACATCTTGTGTTCATGTGTTATACTGTTATACAAAACATCAAAATTGCGGGGGGGAGGGGGTGTTGGGGTTCTCTCAACGAAGTTTAATTCTCTCTCTCAAATACATTAAAAGCTTCAAAGACAAGCAAAATCTTTAGGTGACCATAAGATATAAAATACACAGATGGACCATCATATGTTTAGAGAGTGAATGTAGTCTCTTGGAAACAATAGCAATCAAATTATGCAGGTCTTCCTCAACAAATTTGCGAGAGACGTCTGATTTTGACTTTGGTGTTTCTCTTACGGTTACTCTGTCAGTTAGAAGTGCTGCTCTTGTAGAGGTATTTTGAATCTTTCTTTAAAGTGTGAATTCTAGTTTCGTTTCATTTTCAAGAACCATACTTTTTAGTTTCTTGAACAATGTTCAGTCTGGTTTAAGATTCAAAATAAGTTTCTAGACCGACCGACCGACCATCAATAATTTATTTATAGAGGCACCAGCCATCTATGCCCAGGTGCTGTTTTAGCCTCTTTTTCCTGTCTGAGGATTAGTATTCTTTTGTCTAATTTGGTTCCACTTCCATGCACCCTGTATCCATGGTTCTCAACCTAGAAATCGCCTATAATTCACTGTAATTGTCCCCCCCCCTATATTGGCATCATTCACATTACCGTCCAAAAGGATGACATTGTTATCGGCAACACAATTACGGACAGTATTAAGGATAATCTAAGAAAAAAAAAATTAATACATCAATAATATAATTTTTTTTTCAGTTCCTCAGAGCATAAACTTAGAAAAATCTTAGAAAGGATATGATACAAAAATCAAAGAACACCTAAGCGCCCTTGCTCAAAACTCGCAGTGGCATTGCATTATGAGATGTGTCGCTTCGTGAATTGGCTTATCGTCGGTCAATAAATGTGCAGTTAATGTATTAAGCCAGTATCTGAAAGGTTTCAGTTATATCTATATTCGGTTCCATGGGCTGGAGAAATGTTTGGTCAAAATTAAAATTCAGAATATTGAAAAAAAAAGCAAGAAATTCAGACAGATCTACATGAAGTACGTGCAATTGATACAACAGTTTTTCTCTTTCTAGAGACTTTTTACTTTTTTGCTTAAGACATATATGAACGGTTTATCGATTTTATCCATACCTGCAAGTGAAGAATTGGGTACCTGTAGATCCCCTAAATCTATTAGTTTTGTCTAGGCAAAACAATCAAAAGGAGAGCTGGAACGACAGCTTTAATAACCTGTTCTCCTCTTTCACTGTTTGATTGCTTGAAAACATGCATAAATATAAAGTAAATACAATCTTGGACTAATCTTAGGTTTTCTGATGAGTTAGGGTGTATTCCACTGGCAACATGAAACAATGAACAAACGAATAATAAAGTAGAAAGGAGAGACAACATAACAGGCGACTCCAGCCAACCCCAAGGAGATATTTTGAACATCTCGGCCTGTACGAAAGCAACTTCCACGCAGACACACATGTCAATTTCTCCAGTCATACATGTTTCATAAACTAGTGCACCACGTCGACTCTAACATTTCTGAAACTCACTATTGTTACCAGAAGCGTACTAACTGAAAATGAGATAGTAATAATCATATTCTCCTCTGTACCAGTACAACAATATTGGATGGACTATCCATCGATAGAGGGAGAAACTATCATGTCTGAGACATAAGGCGTTCCTTGTCCTTCATTACATCGTTGCCATTTTCAGTCTTTTGATCGTTGGCCATAATTTCCAGTTCCAACTCCCCTGGATGCATCATGGTAGGTGGATGCTCTTCCATGCCCCAGAATTTTCGGAGAAAGGGAAAGATAAGTGCAGGATCAGTGGAAGTAGAAGACTGAGAGCGGGTTACGTAACTGACCAACAGGCCAGTACTTACACATACAATTGTGCCAAGTAGACTGTACCATTCATAGGAAATGTCATATAGAAAAAAACCGTACTCATAGGCGCTTTCGTCAATGCTATCTGAAATTACAGGAGACGTCACTTCCAGGGCAGTACTCAAAATATCATGACGAATGAAGGAATTGTTTATGTAAGAGTTATTTCCGAAACTTTCTGCAATAGTTGGATAAGTAGGTAAAGTTGTGTAGTTACTTGAGCACATATCTGTAGGTACAGGATCAAATGTTCTCAGTTTCCTACCATACAACCGGTTACCGATGCTCAACCAGAGGTTAAAGGACAGAGAGGATATGGCGCCTACTAAGGCACCGTATTTGTTGGCCCAGGGTATGCTGGCGCCCATGAGGAAGATGCCCAAGACGGGACTTCCGCAGGCTCCGAATACAGTTCCCCCCATTTGGGTTACAGGACCCTGGAGGTACTGTGCTCCGTAAGCAAGTCCGACAATGACTGCGCCATGGATGAGCACAGCGATTTTGGTGATGAAAGTTGCCGTTCCTTCTTTGACCGAGCTGAGGGGCTGTCCCAAAATATCCTCAACAGTATTTGCTGCCAGAGCATTTATTCCTGAAAAGTAGCATTGAATTTTTTTAAAAACGCAATAACACCAAAACATGTTTCTCATACTTTCTACCTGGGAAGACATTTAACTAAACCGTGTGTTCGAATCTGTCTGTGTAGAGCTGTTCCAGTTAGAAATCCTTTACCACAGTACCAATTTGAGTCTTCGGACAAGAATGTATAATGTATATCCGTAAATCCGAAAACAACTGTATAATTTGACTGAGCAAGAGACACGTTGTAACACTTACCTCACACTTACTAACTGGCTGTTATTTTGTTCCTATAAAATTAAAATATCTTACTTACGAGAATCAGGTACATGTATACATGTTTGTAGGGGGGGGGGTGTTAGTTGTTTTTTTTTAAATTCTCTCATACACCGGGAATGAAAAAAGTACTCGTTTAAAATAGAATCCGTCTTTTCGAAGGTAAAACAACTGGATTATTGGTGCAATTTCCGGCCCAAAGTAAGATTTTAATATCCCAAGTTTTACAATAGCAACGAAGCCTCTACTCGAGTTCTGACATTGCACACCCATATATATCTATAAAATGACTTTAAAATTGTACCACAGGGACAGTACACCGTCGTCCATCTCACAAATGGGCTGATCGTTTAAAAAATTGTTGGCACTTAATAAGTTCTTACAATGACAAATCTGTTCGCTGTTTCTTTCAAATTTTTAGCAAGAGATAGCACGGGTACTGGTTTATTACAGAGTACACTGATTTATGATATTGTGTCTACAAATTTTGAAAACTGACCTACAATATGTCATACACCTATTTGTGAGAACATAATTGTGACCGTAAAATCACAAAATTCACAATACGCCAAGTTGAATGGTAGTAAAATATTGGGGAAATATTGGTTTATTAACTCAAGATGCCAAGCCCCACCTCTTTGGGGGAAGCGAGAAACAACAACAAAGAAAGGTTAGAAAGATTAGAATGATCTTGAGAAAAAACTAAAAATGAAAAACACTAGGTATTAAAAACAAACAAAACACAGTGAAAAACAAAGTTTAATATGCAAAGAGAAAGAAAAACCCTTGTTTATTCCCCCAATCTGATGAGGGGTGTATCCCCTTAGCACAATAAAAAATCAAGTCGTAGCACTCGGCCGTTCATGGTTCAATAAAGATAAAAAGTCTTTGGCTTGATTTCTTTATCACTTTAAAATATTTGTTTTGCATGATTGGTCAGCGTGGATGTTTTTTGTTGTTGTTGTTGTTGTTGTTGTAGAAAACAGTGACTGAATAGTCTTTGTTGACCCTCAGTTTCATAGCATTACTCCAGTTTACAATTTTCTCAGCTTTCGAATCCTTCCGAACATTCACAAATCCACTGATAGTTTCTTGAAGTCCAAGAAATCTCCATGTTCTAATGGGACCACATATTATGGGTGTTTTGCTCTTGCAAGTTTTATGATCGTTGACAGTTCGGTCGGAACAAAAACGCCCCCCGCCGTTGTCACTGCCTTCCTTATTGTATCGTGCGTTGAGTTGCATTAGTTTTGCCTATGAATTGTTTCGAAGAATTTGAGAGGAATCTGTTTGATGCTATCAGATGTGATGACAGTCTACGACATAATCGTTGGCATGACTGAATTTCATTTTGCTCAGAGCAGCTGTCAGTACAGAGATGGACTTCCCATATTTTCTTGTGCTGCCATTGAACTTCAGGGCTTTGCATACAGCAGTAACGATTTCAGAGCGCCCACGCCAAATGAAACACGGACAGTTTTTGTCTGCTAAACTGTAAAAGGTCAGATTATAGTTTGGCAGTCTTCTCTTGTAAAACAAGAAGCTTTCTTTTGATATTGAAAGGTAAACGACCCGTTAAAGACCAAACGTTGCTGCTTCAATAGCCTCAGCTGATGTAGTCTTATAGATTACGGTCCTTGCAGCATTCTCAGGAATTCCTTGAATTTTGAAGAACATCCTTTGGATACCTTGAGGAGTATTTCATCCACAGTTTAGCAATAGTTTTTGGTCTTCTGTTGGCATGATCACACTTGCCCATTTTTGTATCGGGTACAGTCAATGAAATGGACAATAAACTTATGCTGTACGCGCAAGTCTCCGAGTCCATAACATTGATGAAAATTTTTGTATCGTGTTTCATTCGAAAATATTGTGACATCCTCGACCAGATTTCTCACAGCTTTCAGATACACACCTGTCTTCAATCTTGTGCACTCCAACATGCTTTTCAGTTGTGGGCTCGGGTCGTCCTCTCCACAATTTCTATTGTGATTAGCTTCCTTATATTTATTTGACCCCGAAGTAGGACTACCATGCTCACAAGCAGCTAATAATATGTCCTGCTTGCATTTTCTCGCGTGACATAAATCTAGTTTGAACGACAGGTCTGCACCTGTGTCATAAACATAATCAGAACTTTCTACATTTCTATATTCTCTGCCAGTCACCATGTCTTCTTTGTGAGTCATACAGACGAATACGTTATTCGCCTTTGACAAATGTTCTTTAATATGGCAAAAGATCAGCCAGTATACGTCTTCATCTGATAACTCTCCATTATTTTCATTCGTCAAAGAGACATGGAAACTATTAGAGCTCATATGAGTAAATTGATTAAAAAGGCAGCGCACAAGCGTCATTACTATCTATCAATGATACTTCAAGAATGGACCAGCAAGACTCCAAAACGTGAATAATACGTCCTCTCATTTACGTCTGAGAATATTTTATCAAACGTCTCACACATTGGTGTGCGCAATCGTGCGCATCTATGTTAGAAACAGTTCTGTTAATTTATTATCATACGCATTCTCTCCAAGTGGTACGATAAGGCATACGCCTTTATGTGAGATTAAGTTTCATGCCAGAGAGCTGTGCGGCTAAATGTATTTACTAATACATGTAGTTTCTCCATTTTAAAGCTACCAATACACCGATATGAGTAAACATAGATCTCATCTCAAGACATGCCATGGAGCTGTTAACCCCAAATCGGTCGTTCTGGCGATACGCCATTTTATAAGATGAGCAACGATGCTCTGATTATGCGGGAGTAAAATAATGTTAAACGATTAACTAACACAGACGTACGTCCTATATTGGACATGAAAGCCTCTACAAAAAGTTTAGGTTAGTCGGTTTTTCCCATTGCAGCTGTCATCAGCATCATTCTCTTCGAGTGGCAGTTTTTCATCTTGTTCCCCCATGTCAAGTTCAGGAGCATCTGTGTTCAGCGCAAGCTTTTCTGTATCATTCGTGTCAATATCTAATTCAATAGTTCTTAGTTCTCTGTGAATATTAGGTTCTTCCTCCAAGCCCCAGAATCTTCGTAGAAACGGAAAGATAAGCGCAGGTTCAGTACCCTTGGGCACCGAATCTAGAGACCTGGTTATGTAACTGACTGTCAGCCCGATACTGACACACACGACCGTCCCCATAAAACTGTACCACTCGTAAGATACATCGTACATGAAGAAACCATAGTCGTAAGCGCTGTCATCCAACAGTTTCCCCTCGGATGGAGACCCGGCACCTGGGGAAGAACTGAGCATCATTGACGCAGTTGTGGTCATGTTGAATCCACTGGCTACGACTGAGGACGAGTTTCCAAAACACATGTCTGTCGTAACTGGTTTCAGTACCGGAAGCTTTCGTCCATACATACGATTTCCAACTGTGACCCAGAAGTTGAAGATCAGAGATACAATTGAACCAGCGAGAGCGCCATATTTGTTCGCCCAAGGCACACATCCCCCTATGATGAAGATTCCCAGCACTGGACTCCCACACGCCCCGAAGATTGAAGTAGCCATCTGAGTGACAGGGCCCTGTAGATATTTGGCTCCGTACGCTAGTCCAACAATCAGAAATCCGAAAAATAGCACGGCGACTTTTGTGATAAAAATTACGGTACCCTCTTTGAAAGATTTCAAGTGGTGACTGAAGAGATCCTCTACGGTGTTTGCTGCTAGAGCGTTAATGCCTAGGAAGGAACAAACAATATAAAAAATAGGAAAAGTGACATAAGAAATATATAGACTGTTTCCACGGTTACCACTGGCTAAAACCACAATTGGTAGTTGAATTTGATCAAGGAGTGCATAGAGTATTCAGATAATCATACTTAAGCCTCTGCTTCTATAAACACAGTCAAAATGGATTGTTCTGAAATACCTACAAATGCAAAGTAAGTAGGTTAGTGTTAAGGCATTTTGAGCATAAGGCACATGTACATCCAGATACAGAAATTAATGCTTGCTATTTCATCATTTGGACGTTTCCACTTTCAAACTTGGTTTTCTATTAGTATTGATACTTTCCTAGTTTTATAGCGAGGTCAAAACAAAACAGTATAAAACAGAACTGTATCTCACTATTAAGTGTTGTGGACAGGTGCTTTGCCGTCGCAAGCAGAAGACGTAACTTTAATTTCCGATCGGGGATTTTTCTAAAAGAGTATCTCAGTTTGCCTGCTTGGACACTGTATGTCTCTAAGTATTTTTGGACGTGACATGCATAGTCGAAGCAGCCCACTCCTATATGATCTAAATTGTGTCGTTGGAGGCATAAAACATAAACAATTGAAATATTATAATAAAAAAACCAATTGCCATTTGTTCGTGCAAGGAGGTATAAACTAGCTCTCACTGGAAAAATTGAAGGCAAACTTGGCTGGGGTAGACCTAGAGCAACCTACTCGGAGAGTCTACACAAATGGGTGAGGGGGGGGGGGGATGAGTATAGTACAGCTTTTTTTTTAGAGCATCCGAGTAAAGGAATGAATGGAGGACCATGATCGCCGATGTCCGTCGCAGATCTGGCACATGATGATGATGATGATGCCGATGAAGATGATGATGAGGAGGAGGAGGTATAAACTCGAACTACTCCACAAACTAGTTGGACTAGGTTCCCTTTACAAACAAAACAAAAAGTGAAAGAATAAACAGATGAAAATTCCAGGTCTATTCTTTAACCCCAGTCTTAAAGGTGGAAAGACAAACGTGTGAGATGAGTTAGTTACTTGTGGGAGGCTGGCGGGTGCTCTGGAGTGATTTGCTCCTTCTTTCCAATTAAACTTAAACATTTATAACCCTCATCTCTCCTCCTTCTTTTTTGTGGTTGTTACTCTCTTGTTGGTTTCGGTGGCGGAGCGGTTAGTGCCCTCGTCTCCGAAGCGGAAAGTCCGGGTTCGAGGCTCGGTTCGGACACGAATTTATTTCGCCCCCTCCTGCCCACCCAGCAGTAACGGGTACCTGACTTCGTAGTTGGAGAAGTAGAGGCGGCGTGGAAAGGAACTGACCACCGTACCACAATATGCCGATGGCCCAGGAAGTTGTCTCACTAACAAGGCAATCCCCAATGTCTGAGTCGGATGCGGGAACAACTCTACTTTTACTTTATTCTCTTGTAACAAAACTCTTACAAAAACAACAACAAACAAAAGCAAAAAAAAAAAAAAAAAAAAAAAAAAAAAACCCTCAAGAGTTACCTGAGGAGAGAGTGCTGAGGGAGCCACAACACAGTGTAGCGACATACAGGCCCGGCATCCCAGGCATATCGTTCAAGGCGTCCAGGACAAAGAATGGCGCCATCTGGTTCTTGTTGTTGATATAGCCTGCCTTATAATAATAATAATAATAATAATAATAATAATAATAATAATAATAATAATAATAATAGTAATAATAGTAATAATAATAATATAATAATAATAATATAATAATTTAAAAAAAAAATAATAATGATAATAATAATGATGATGATGATGATGAGGATGATGCATCATCATATAATGATGATACAAATAATGACAATATTGGCTAATAAGAATAACGATGACAATAATTTTATATAAATTCTCTCTCTCTCTCTCTCTCTCTCTCTCTCTCTCTCTCTCTCTCTCTCTCTCTCTCTCTCTCTCTCTCTCTCTCTCTCTCTCTCTCTCTCTCTCTCTCTCTCTCTCTCTCTCTCTCTCTCTCTCTCTGTGTGTGTGTGTGTATGTGTATGTATATGTCTATGTGTATGTGTGTCTGTGTCAGCTCCCCTTCCCCCCCTCTCTCTCTCTAAGTATAATCTCCATGATCAAACATTATATCAGCGCCCCCCCCTCCCTCTCTTTCGAAGTCTGTAATAATCTTACGGTACGCACTTGTCACTTCTTCTTTTGCCTCTCGCGCAGCTATTCATATGTAAACACTCGGGAAGGCAATATTGACGGGTATGCGCTTTGCCACATTTCTGTTGTGCGTGGGTAATATGCACCTTCACAACTCGGTGTATACAATAATAGCACTTTCTAAACAATGTCCCTTTCCAATACAACAAAGTGCAAAGCTGCAAAGTGTTTCCAAACAACCTAAATACGACTTTCCTTCGTTCCAATGCTATTTTGGGACATGCATATCCGACCCTTTCATAATCAAATGCCAATTTGTACCAAGGTCTTGCTCCAAGTCACATGGGAAACAAAAATGATTTAAGTACCCTCATCAACATTAGAAACGTGACTCGGTGAGCTATTTCAAAATGTCATATAGGTTGAGAACAACAGATTGCCATGTGGATGAGATCATTTTCATTCTCAGGAGGAAGGGTACATTATTAGATTCGATGGTGGTCTCCTTTTGAAAAAATACAAGGAACTAACTGTGAAGAATAGCAGGAGAGAGTAAGGGAATGAACATATTGATACATCGTGCAACTAATTTTTACGAGTTATCTAACTTCTATCGCTGTCCATTCGCACAGAGACAATAGAGAGATAAAACACAGCAGAGAGCTGGATGTTGCGTTTGTGGACCAAGAGAAGGCATCTGGCCGAGTCGACAGGGGCAGGCAGTGGCAGAATGTGGAAGAATATGGAGTGAAAGACCAACTCCTTAGTGAATTCAAAGCACTATAGCAAAAATACTTTGAGATGTGTAAGAATTAGCTCGGGAAACACAGTCTGGTTCAAAGTAACACCAGGTGTCAGACATAAGGTATATTATTATTATCATGGAAAGCTTTCCTTTTTGCTTCTAGATCTATATAGTCTTTTTCCGGTTGCCACAATGGCGGTGAAACGAGAACTTTTTTTCAGTGGCAGACCACGGGGTTAACCATTATGATCATACCTCTACAACAAACAAGCAAGAGCTGTATACGACTGAGAAGAAGAAAGACTTACTTTTAAGGGGTTATGTACACGATACGAGGAATTTTCTAGGGGTTTCACTTTCTTTCAATTTTTAAAGGTAATATAGGCTAATTATAGACTAATTAGAAGAATCATGTCGGAATTTGTCGACTTTTATGAAAAAGTTGGTTTTTATGGCGGTCATCTTGGATTTTTGGCCATGGTGCGGAGGAAATCGTTTTCCACAGAAAATATTAAAATTCAAACCTCAAACTTTACATACATATTTACAAACAAATTATCTGTGATCATAAGCTTTGACTTTTTTCTTATAATTAAAAACAACAAAAATATTGATATTACACTGGACCAGCATCGAAAAAAACGAGTATGATGAGAGAAAATCGGGAATATTAAAAGAAAATAATCCATTTTTCACAAAATCCTCGCCCATGATCACAGAACGTTTTATACAGCACCTGTGAGCCAAATTTCAAGCATATAGCTCTGATAGTTTCAGAAAAACGATTTCCCCCGCGCGGCCACCATAGTGAAAAGGTCCTTTTTGAGAAAAACGCAAAAATAGATTGGAAAACGTCAAAGTTAAAAAAATGCATTGCCTTGAACGCGATAAATTGGATATTTTTAAAACGTTGGCACATTTTTCTTCTGAAGTTAGCATTCGGAAACAGGGGCTCATGGCTACCTTCATTAATCTTTAGTCCCTGCCCTTGACCAGTTACGTACAAATTAGAGGAATCATTTAGTGACATTCCAAGAAAACATCAACACACAGTGCGTGCGTGCGTGTGTATGTACTTTAATTGGTTATGTGTGTTGGTGTGTGTGTATGTATGTATGTATGTGTGCATGTATGTGTGTGTGTGTGTGTGTGTGTGTGTGTGTGTGAAAGAGAGAGAGAGAGAGAGAGAGAGAGAGAGAGAAAGAGAGTAAAACTTTTCCCAATATTGACGGAATTCAAACAAGTGTTCACATTTTAAAAGCCATAGACAGCACATTAAATTAATTTAGCAAAATGAGGACTCTACTTGTGGATTAAGTTTTACAAAGTCATAGAAGAGAGTCCCACTATTCGTACAGGAGTTCTGGGCTGTCAAAGAATGTGCTCTACGAGGCGGCAGTCACGAGAGCAAGTCTCCTTTGCTCGGCGTTGAAACGTGATTTATTGCCTTCTGGCACTGTTCACGCAGATTTTGTCGAGCAAGATGTTTAACGTTTTACCTCAGTTCACAAAGGAGAGAAAAAGTCTGACCACACATCTAATCTTTAAGTCTCTAAGGCAGTCCCATGATTGGAAGTCCATGGGCTCAGGTTGGAATACCATCAAGTTCTGACACAACGTATCCCGCGACTTTAGTTGAAGTGATTCTGGTTCCACTCAATGATCACAGCTGCAGTGTGCAGAGCTACTCCCTCTTGCCTGAACGACTGATGTTTCCGCATTTTCTCAGTGATCTTCGCAACAGGTTCAAAATCTTCAAACAACGATCTGCTGTCACTGTTACAGCACCATCGTCTTCAACCATGAATCAGCCCGGACCAATTAATCTGTAGTGACTCGATTCAACCCACGCTGTAGCATTTTGTTTGTGTGTGTGTGCAGGTTTCGGTACACGACGTTGTCTGTTTTTTTCTGAACTCCAGCAAATGTGATTTCTTAGGTTCACGTCTCCGTTCAGATAGAAGTGGACTTCATCGGGAGTTTGAGGTCGCTCCCCCTGAGGCGAGGGGGATACAATATTCTGTGTAAATTGTGCCCTCTCGATTTGGGCTCGAGGATCCTGCGTCAGAATCTCTCCAAGCTCAATCGGACTCGAAAAGATTACTAGGGGCAAAGGAGCGGGGAGTAGAATGCTGCAATTGTAAAGATCATAATCTGCCAACTTGCTATTTACAACCCGCTTACAAATACCCCCAACATACCTGCCACTATACTGTCTTCCCACTTAGCTCTTCTCTACACTTGTCTTGGCCCGATAGAATAGGCTAACACTAACGATGTCACCTTAGCAGAGACTGAGCCCACCATTTCGGAACTTCATGGTGACCGTAAAGATGGTTCCAGTAGGGAACGGGATAGAGGGTGCCCACGTCCCTCGTGACTCATTGAAGCAGAGGAAGATAGGACTAACGCTAACAGTACTTAAACGAAATCCCTCATCATCACTCATCACCACTATTAATGTTAATCATCACTTCTCTCAGATCAATGACTTACATCTATAATCCTGGAATCTCTATCCGCTATTACAGTTAATTGATATACTAAGTATGCATGTAATACTCTATTGGACACAATCATATGCACTTTTCTCTACTAATCAGATGGCGTCAATCTCATATAAATGGGCAAGGGGGAAAAAAAAGTGGACTTCATTGCCAAACCACTCTTTTCATTAATGAAAAGGCCTATTATTAGCACGACACCTCAAAAACGATCGACACATTTTGATCCGTTCCCTGGTGTGTTCACTTGAAATACCTTTGTATATCAAACTATGACATGCGTTCAAATCGAAATTTTGTCTCAACATTTCTGTAAACAAAAATTTATGAAAGGTGGAGCTCAACACTCCGAATGCGACGACGTACAGATGTCTTTGGCGTGGCCTTCTCAGAGCGCCGAACGGCGTCAATGTTCTCGTCCTTGCAAATGTACTGCTATGTCGTTCATCCTTCCTTTTGTCGGTCACAGACACACATGACAGGCCCTTTTAAAGTCTACATACCGTCCAAGTGCAGTTTAGTTTCAGGGAAAATTGCATCCCATCATATTGTTGACATTCGACGATGAGATTTTTGTACATTATGTGAGATGTAATCTGCATGTTTCAACTCACTTACTTTCAAATGTGATATCGATCATGCAACAGTAACTGTCGAGAACTATTGCTTGAATTGCACCAGAGATGGGACAACAGATACACATATACACACACACGCTCGTGAACACACACACACACACACACACACACACACACACACACACACACACACACACATTCACAGAGAGAGATTGATAGATAGAGATAGATAGAGAGAGAGAGAGAGAGAGAGAGAGAGAGAGAGAGAGAGAGAGAGAGAGAGAAACAGAGAGAAAGCATTCCGGTTTCTATCGTGTAGCAGGGGATCCTCTCCCTCTGTCTCATGCAGGAGACCCGAGTCCGATTCCCAAGTGGAGATAATTTTATCGAGTATTCCTATCAGCCCAGGTTGGCCCTGGCATGCACAGTCGGAACCCCGCCCCCTAAATGATCTAAATTGTGTCAACAGGGTTGTAAAACACATACAGTAAAATTTAACTTTTCTTCAACGCTACATATATAATATATGAACATGAAAAGAGTATATATATAATACATGTATTAATATACAAAACACATGCATACATACAGATAAAGAGAGAGCAAGAGAGAGAGGGGGAGAGCGAGAGAGAGAAAGAGAGAGAGAGAGAGAGAGGGGGGGTGTAGGGGATGAGGAGAAGGTGGAAAGCAGAAAGAGAGACGGACGGAGATACATGTACAAGAAACCCCTTCCCCCTTCCCCTCTTTTTCTCTCCATCGTCAACACGCTCCTGTAGCTATAGAGCTACATTTGGCTAAGTCTACTAGCTTACTGGCACAGTGCGTACTCTATAGATGAGATCAAAATTTGGAGATAAAAATTAAATCAGAGCTAGTAGTAGGGTAAGCCAGTTCGAGTACTTGAAAATGCATGTTCATTTTTTTATTTTCAAACAGCCCCCGCTGTCCTTTCGCACATTTTCTCTTAATTATTCGTAGAACCATGGAACAGAACCAGGCATTGAACGCGCCTGGAACACGTGCTAGGATTGTTGTATGGGTAAAAAAGGTCTCTTATTGGGGACCCAAAAGTGACACCGTGTTTCCGATAGGTCATACTGCACATGCTATTGCAAAGAATGATCTACAGTACGCACAATCATTGCCCCTCCCCTCCCCTCCCCAGTGGACCAATCGTGGGATGCCTAGACTAGAGTCGTTTGTAGATGGTGAAGAACAGCTCTGACCTACTCGCAGGACATACTGTCACGCAAGGTTCGAGGTGCTTTGAATGTCTTTTTGATGCGTATGAGTTTAATAAAATTTGTTAATATGGATGAGTAAAAATCAAAGGATTTCCACAGGAGTATGTGAGATAAAAAAGAATTCGCTACTTAACTGTTCTCTTTCTTCTTACCTCGTAAGGATCGCACCGTTTGTGGGCAAAGTAGGCGTAGATTATATTGCCCACTACGACAAGGATAAAGTTGTAGACGATGATGAAGGGAATGTTGAGCAGATAGGACTGCTTGGCTGCCTTGATGGTTTTCATCGCCCCTACACGTTGTATCGTTGACTGATTGAACCCGTTCACCAACCTGGCAATATACGTGTGTTTAAACCAGGGTTTATTGACCTAAATGCTGTTTAGTATTCTTTGGAAATGAAGTAAATAAACATTCTATTTTCGATCTCAACCCCCCCCC
>NW_004797314.1:1211270-1218639 GCF_000002075.1 Aplysia californica | reverse complement strand
TCTCTCTCTCTCTCTCTCTCTCTCTCTTCCCCATCCCCCAAATTCTCCATGCCTGTCTGTCTCTCTGTATGCCTGTCTGTCTAGCTGCCTGTCTGCCTTTCTTTTTTTTTTACACCAATCTCGTTCTTCTTCTGTCTGTCTACATAACTTCTTGACAGTCTTTATTATTCCAGTTCATGTTTAAGTGGTCGGGCGCATGACTGTTGTGGATACAAGGTTGTTATGTGGTTTTTCATTTTCAAAAATTAGAGAGCCGCTAATGACATAAGGGGTTAATTGACATGTCCCGTATCGTTTGCCAAGGATAAACTGATGAATAATGCGAGGTCATGCGTACATAATAAGACTACACAGCAAGACTTATTCTTGAATTGAGCATAGCAGGGTGACTTGGCAGTGCTGAGAAACCGAGGTCAAAGTAACTACTAAGTCAGCCTCCCTGATAGCACTATTCTATGATCGTATTTTTAGCTCTTTTTTTTTCTTTCCTTTTTAAAAATCTTTTTTTTAAAGATGAGCCATTCTCAATGGATCGGCCCAAAAAGTAGCAGCCACCCGAACTTTTAAGCTGTCAATTCGTGCGCTGTTCAGTAGATGTTTGCTCACCATCATGCAATATAACCACAACTACAGCAACCACCACTATCCCTCCAACAAAAAGAACCACCACCATTGCAACCATCAAAACCACAACAACCACCATCGCCACCCTACCACAACAGAAACTACCATTACAATCATAAAAACACCCCAACCGCAATAACCGCCATCACCACCACTGTTGCAGCTACACCACCAGAGCAACAACCACCACAACATCGACAACCAATACCATCAGTGAGCATCAGGATAGCAACAACAGCAATTTATACATAAATCATAGTCACACTGATGTCAATATCACTTATGAAAGACACTTCGCTACCTCAGAATTACAAAAGTTCTATCTGCTCAATACCTAATTTGGAAAAAAATTGACGTCAAAGATTTTGTGTTTCACATCATGTCAAGTAGTTTCGAAAGCAATTCTCTGAATATCTTGATAACGACTCCGAATAATCTTACAATTTTGATAGAGCAGATAGAACATTGGTTTCTGACCTCATGATCTGAATAACTCAAAACGGCCAAAACTGTCTTATAAAATTTTATAATTCTAAAGTAGAGATTTATTGAAAACGAAAACTTTGTACACAAGGCTAGAGCAATAAATCCACACATCCTCACGGGGAAGTGCAGTCGATTACTCAATTATATACAATCATGAAATCAGCTGAGAACTGACCAGATAAAAAGACCTCCGATGAGACAGCCCCAGTAGGAGTGACGTGCACGCGGGTCAGGATCAATGACGTTCAAAATAGTCCTCTGACCTGCCTGAGCAGTCTCCCACACTTCTGACACACTGCCTACTTCCCACACACCTGCAAGGAGTACCATTGAATGGAATTGATGAATGACGCCAAAATTGTGATCGTCTGGGAATCAAGTTTTCCGGTACATTATACCAATCGGATTTATTTGATTGAGTTAAGGTCCGCCAGATTTTCCTTCTTGGATGGGACAAGAGTGACCATTTTGGCATCACACGACCGAATTCAGCTAAATTCGAAAGTTGTCTTCAAAACCAAACGCGTTTGTAATTCACGGTCGCGAGTCGAATCGGTCCTATTGTGCTAAATAAATGCTCCATTCATGAAGAGGAATATGGCTGGCTGTGACTCAGTCCGATAAATCCGGTTGGCAGTGTGGACTGGGTCTCAATCCACCTCTTTTTAGGGCCACACTCTATGGCACTCATATCAAAGAACGAAAAGATTCAAAGGTACATGGAAGTCAAAATCGCACTTCTTGGCCTCGTGACGAAAAACCTATTACAATACATACGCACACGTTGCTTTGAGACACACACACAATGACATCTTACCGAAAATTCCTTTCATCAAATTATTTTATAAACCAGCTCTCGCAAAAAGCCCGATATCTTGGACTAGGAGTTCACTGGTTATTTCATTCATTTCATTTACGTGCTACTACAATGAATGAACAGTAATTATAGGTAGGTGTGAGAAAAGGTCATCATTCAAAATACTTTACAAATGTTTTAAAAGCTAAATTTAGTTCTTAATACATTCACGAAAAAATTCTTTTCCTATCTAATCTTATTGCAAATTCCTACCCTTTATGATGATGGTGAAGATGCCAATGAAAACAATGACTGTCTGGAAGGCGTCTGTCCAGATTACACTTTTGATGCCTCCAATGGTAGTGTAGATTGTGCCGATACCACCGACTATAGCCACAGACATCCACAATGGAATACCAGCTGAGGCCTGGAAACAGTGGAAAAAAGGGTAAGAAAAAAATAAGCACAAACACAACTTAAGAGTAAATAAATGAACAAAAGCAGAAGCAACAGCAACACCAGCACCAACAGCCAAAAAATCCCCCCAACAAAAACAACAACAAACAATAACAACATAAAAAACAATAAACTATAAATTACACTTTTATTTGTCCCAGAAGGGCACTTTGGTTCACAATGGCAAACATACATAAACATACATAAACACATAATTATAAATACGTACATACGTAAATACATGCATAAAGACACACATACATACATACATAAATACACAATATTACACAAATTCTGAACAGTTTACAACCATGCCACTGTCGGTCCCAAGTGTGCAGCGCTCTGAAAGTTTGAAAGTAAGATGAACTCATACGCGAAACTTAGAGAGAGTACACAAAAACAAATAAACAACACACCTCCCCCCAAAAAACAAAAACAAAACAACAACAACAACAAACCCACAAAAACAACCAAACAAACAACAAACAACAACAACAAACAAACAAAACAAAACAAAACAAACAACAACAAAACAACTAAACAAACTAAACAAAAAAACAAAAATAAAACTCCCAATATTTCAAACCTGATGGAAGACGGTACGAGAGGGTCCCCATAACTATGCACATAGATAACAACTCCTGAAACAATGGAAGCGACCATCGCAGTACATTAGGTTCATATTACACAATATCATTCGCTGAGGATTGGGCAGAGTGTCAGACAAAATAAATTTGTTTAAATACCAGACAACCTACATACCAAACACGTCGAATAATGCAATGAACATTTCAAGCTAAACAATATGTAATGCCCTGTTCAAAAGCGTATAATATTTTGAAAGATGTTTACAGGTGAAAGAGAGTAGTCCGGGTGTCTTAAATGCCCTGTAGGTAAGTTTTTTTTGGTGTCTTTTTATTAAAGTGTGTACTCAGATTGCAGTTGCTCAAAGTAGCCGTTTGGGGAGGGGGGGGGATATACATAGAGAGAGGAAGGGAGAAAGAGACGGCTAGGGATAAGACAGAGAGAGAGAGAGGGAGAGAGAGAGAGAGAGAGAGAGAGAGAGAGAGAGAGAGAGAAAGAGAGAGAGAGAGGGGGGGGGGGTGTAGTACGACAAAAACTATGTAGGCTATGTTCCTTTTGTGTTGAAGACGGTGTTGCTATATTATTTAACATCATTTTGCTGTGTGCTTCCTGGGCAGAGCTGTACACCCATTGCAGTATCCACCATTTATGAGAGGTCGTTTTTAACTTGACAGAAACACTGGTTGCAGCAGATGTTTTCTTTTGTAGGATTTAGAAATATTAAAATTGCTGTTTTGGAAGGAGCGCATATTTCGTAGGTCAACAAGTTTGCTCCAAGCATGGCTTCAGTGGCATGACTGCCCGACCCCACTTCAGATAGGTTTCTCATTATTCGTGAATTTCGTTCTGGTCGGCGTTTACTCTCAATGTTCCTATTCCCGACTGGCCTAAAGTCATAGCCAGCGTCAACCAGGTCTCCTTATGAGAGTTGGGACTCTAGTGCGAAGCGACAGCATAATAATTGATAACCGTGGCACTGCTTCCTTGAGTTGTCTGTAAAACTATGACAATGCAAAATGTATGCGTCTCACGCCGATTACCTCCTCAAGAAAGATCAGAGTACCGTATGCCCTTTGAGATCGCATCATGACAAGAGGAGGAGGAGGAGGAGGAGGAGGAGGAGGAGGAGGAGGAGGAGGAGGAGGAGGAGGAGGAGGAGAAGAAGAAGAAGAAGAAGAGAAGAAGAAGAAGAAGAAGAAGAAGAAGAAGAAGAAGAAGAAGAAGAAGAAGAAGAAGAAGAAGAAGAAGAAGAAGAAGAAGAAGAACCTTTTTAAAATAACCATAAACAAATTGTTTTCTATGGAAACCATCGAACAACAAAAGTAATGACAATATGCAAAGTCAAAATTCTAAATAACTAAACCGACACTAACTTAAACGGCCGATCATGTAGAAAAGACAAAGAAAATTTACATACCTGCAATGCAAGGGCTGGAGACAGTAGAGCAATAGCCATGTAGCAAACTGTGGTGAGCATACCAATGACAGTGCTCAGCATTCGAACTGTATTGGATCGGTACCTAGTAAAGGACACCTGGTTGGTTAAATACTTGTTCAGTTAAGAATGGGTCTTGATGGGCAATGTCGTTGGCCTATGCATAATACATCAAATTGATCTATGTTTTGCACCATCATAATTTACATGGAATTCCAATCGGGCCACAGAATTCTACACTTAAGTGTAGCATTCTGTGAATCGGGCCCATTTCATTCCTCGCCCAAACAATAGATCTAATCCGGAAATGGGTGGGCCTACGTGCTTTGTGATTAGCTGTTCACCTTGGCCTCATCGAAACGGAGCCGATTGTGACCGTGATAATCAAACCTGATTGATTTGCAGGATTTTCTCAAATTGAGCAGGAATTATAGCTTTTGCCTCTTCACAATTGAAAATTTAACTGCCCTCATAATGTATCAAACTATAACAATAGGGATTTGACGAAATTGTCGGCAATGTGCATGGATTAAGATCGTAACATCGAGAGAAATGGAAAGGGTGAAGTTGGGAAACGAAACTGAGAAATGATTAATAGATAACAAGAAGAAGAAGAAGAAGAACAACAACAACAACAGTAACAACAGTAATATAAAAAACCCATCCGGCCATCAATAGATTCATTAGCCAAAAAATGAAGTTTCTACTTACGTCAATTTTGATAGCGACTCATATAGAAAAGCGTTTAATACTGGATCAAGATTTTCAAACATGATACATGTATATTTTTCTTTATTTGTTGGCCTATAGGAGTGCCATGCAAAGTTACGGGCAGACTGAGAAATAAATTAAAGCGTTGGAATTATATTAAGTGGACAGACGAAAGTAAATAAACCACAATCACAATATTTTGTTCTTTTTTTACAGGACAGCGAAAATGTTTAGGGAACTATGTTTATCTGTTCTTTTGAAACATAGTTTACTGGCTTTGTTATACAACACCTTTTACAGGATGCATTTTAAAAAGTACACGTATATATCTATCTATAGATAGATAGATAGATAGATAGATAGATAGATAGATAGATAGATAGATAGATAATCTCTAATCATAGATAATCTCTAATCATAGATAGATAGATAGATAGATAGATAGATAGATAGATAGATAGAGAGAGAGAGAAAGAGAGAGAGATAGAGAGATAGAGAGATAGAGAGATAGAGAGATAATCTCTAATCATAGATAGATAGATAGATAGATAGATAGATAGATAGATAGATAGAGAGAGAGAGAAAGAGAGAGAGATAGAGAGATAGAGAGATAGAGAGATAGAGAGATAATCTCTAATCATAGATAGATAGATAGATAGATAGATAGATAGATAGATAGATAGATAGATAGATACCTCAAAGACCGTTGATGTACAGTTCAACTGAAAAGGTCATATCTTTATTGAATAGTAGACATTTCTCGAATAGAACGGTTGAGTTGATGTGATAAACACTGGAAAGCACGTTTGGTTGTATAAAGGAAGCCAGCACATTTGATGTGAAAAATGATCACTACTGTCATTCACACTTGTCTGAATAAGTCTGATCTCAATTATAGACATTCTTAAACATGTTGTAGAGGCGACTCGAAACAAAGAAATAACAGCTGACATTCCGGGCAAACTTCCTTTTTAACACCTCCAAATGTTTGTTCTGAATTTAACATCCCCATTTGCACTGTTTTTATGTCTGGCTTGATGTCATTTACTTATTTCTTCTTCTTCTTCTTCTTCTTCTTCTTCTTCTTCTTCTTCTTCTTCTTCTTTTTCTTCTTCTTCTTCTTCTTCTTCTTCTTCTTCTTCTTCTTCGTCTTTGTCTTCTACTTAACTGCTGCTGCCTTCTGCCACAACTGTTGTTATTGCAGCTGTTGTTGTTGTCGTCGTTGCTGTTGTTGTTGTTGTTGTTGTTGTTGTTGTTGCTGCTTTTGCTGTCAGTCATTGTTGTTGTCGTTGATTAATCATGAATCCAGATTCTGTTGAGCTTCATTTAGTAGCATTATATTCTCTGATTAGGGGCCAACTTCTATTTATTGTTTCAGTCAGAAAGTTGCAAATGACATCATAAGGAACAACTCCCTGTCCCCCCCTACCCCCCCCCCCCTGTCGTTGTTTCAACTCACCTCAAGAGGAGGTACTCGTAGATGCTGGTGAGTCGCAAGGGATACATGAGGGGCACCAGAGTGTACACACCCACAATGTAGCTCAGGGCGAGGCCAATGCCAAGAATAATGTACATAGATCCGTACATGTACACTTCGCTGGGAATACCGATCTGGGAGATGGCTGACTGGAAGGTAGGTACACACATAGCGCTGGCTGTATTATTATTGTCTTTTATAGCTTGTTCACTTTCGTCTGATAGAGTTAAAAAAAAGAATTCTAGCTCATTTATGAATTTTCCCCTGCCCACGAAACTTTGCAAAGCAGTTCTGCTTGCCATCGACCAAACAAAAAGGTGTTTTCTTAAATAGCTTGACCAAGTAATAGAAAAGTTTTTCTTTTTGGGCCCTGTACTAAAAACCATTCTTTGGGTGCAAACACAGGATCACAACAATAAATGACTCACAGTAACCTAGCCTTCAAATTGTTCATTTCGAGACAGCAACACCACCCTGCTCCCATTCCAATGTAAGATAGCAGATTTCATCCTACGACTGTCTAGACGTCTCCACGTGAGTCTCGAAAAGTCTCTTTAATCGTGTTTCTTTGTCGTACGTTATATATAGTATGTTGTTAAGTAAAATGTGTAAATTTTTTAATGTTTTAGGTGTGTGCAGTAAATGTTTTTTGGGGGGTAAAACTTTACACCCCTATACTCAATTTCTGAGAAGATTAAACAGAGCGATTTCAATTTACCTTTTTTTAAACCTCGGCCAGACGAAAGTGAACAAGCAATACATGCGTTAAAGAAACACACACACACACACACACACACAC
>NW_004797314.1:1209062-1210565 GCF_000002075.1 Aplysia californica | reverse complement strand
CTCTCTCTCTCTCTCTCTCACATACACACACACATACATTCATATATACATACACATCTACTAACACATTCCACCAGCTAAATATTATATTACAACTAGTTCCACGATAGCTAGCGAATGAAACAAAACTTGGCAACATGTTCTAAATATGTCAACATGCGAACTAATACGTAATTACTTCCTGGTAATAACACCTGGAGACAAACATCAGATACTAGTTATACAATTGACACCAATTTGACCAATAAATGGGCGGACCGTAGAGTCGTATACGACAATCAGCTGATGCAGCTAGGTTGTCTTCGCTCTCAAAAAGTTTATGTCCTGCTCTCGGGTCGTTTTCACATGTTATGTATTTTAGAGGCACACCAAGTTTACTGCAGAGAAAATGGCGAGAAACCACAAACATCAAATAGATTTTGTTTTTCTTTTTTTCCTGCTCTTGCTTCGTTATCCTTTACTACAATCGCCATGAAACTATGAAAAAGGGGGAATTTTTGAACCATTGGAGGGAACCATAATCTTGGCTGGCTCACAGGAAGAATTTTGTCAGTTTTTTTCGTATTGCAAAGTGCTTCATAGAATACGTCCTATTTAGCATCCCCTGCTGTTTTCTTTGCATAGGATCTACCCATTAAATTGACTACATCTGCTCGCCTAAGGACTAGATAAACGTCTGTTTTGTTCATACCTTCCTCTGTTTCTGCCATGTATCCTTTCTTCTTCTTCTTCTTCTTCTTCTTCTTCTTCTTCTTCTTCTTCTTCTTCTTCTTCTTCTTCTTCTTCTTCTTCTTCTTCAGCATTATCTTCCATGATTATCAATATTATCTTTTTTAGTTTGTTAGCTAAAATGACGAGACATTGAGAATGGCGAGATAATAGAGTCTGAACAAGAATTGTGGTCATAATATCCAAATGTTGTACGTTCTCATAAGTTTCATTATGATTGAAAGGTATAGCACAGTGATGCTGTCCAAATGGACTACTCACCTGGAATGTGATGAAGATGGACATGGAAACCGGCAGTAGGTGCATCTGCCGACCACCCAACAGGTACTCCTCCCTGGTGGCTCTGTCCTTGTCCCTGACAGCGAACAGCACGCCAATCGCCACAGGCACCAGCATCACAAGAACCCCCACGATATAGTCAGCTATGTGGAAACGGAAAACCTCCATGGTCGCTCTCTACTGCCAGAGCTCAGAGCGCGTCCGTCAAAATACTCCTGTGATAGGGAAAAGGCTTTGAAAGAACGTTGCTTATTAATTATAGGGCAATCGGCGAGCGTTTTTCCCCTTACTTTTTCCACATATTATATGGAACAAACTCTCATATGAAATCCGGAATCCCCCAATATTTAGATTTTCAAAAAACAGCTGTAGCTATAGCTGTAGCTTATTCACAAATGTATACTTGTCACAACGATGTTATATTTTTACTGGTAGGTGCTTGGCTGACGGGGAGACTAAAGAATTGCGAGTGAGAGAGAGAGAGAGAGAGAGAGC
>NW_004797314.1:1198647-1208956 GCF_000002075.1 Aplysia californica | reverse complement strand
TGTGTGTGTGTGTGTGTGTGTGTGTGTGTGTGTGAGAGAGAGAGAGAGAGAGAGAGAGAGAGAGAGAGAACACAAGAGATAGTTGAATCCCCAAAACCAAAGAAGGACTAAAGGGGCAGCGATTTGAAGACACGGAAGTGTGCTCGACTCGAAACTAATTAATGCTGCGCAAAGGACTCTGGCCGAAGCGGACTAGGTCACAGCACTTGACCGCTGGTTGCATTTTGATGAAGAGATGCGTTGAGATCAACGGATGTTATGTTGAACAGAAAACCAGTTTCTGTAGAAAATTGTGTTTCACAGTCTCTGGAATCTATGGAGTAAATCCATACAGAATTTGACTTACGCATCCCTTTCATTCTGAGTGAGAAAATGGGTCATCCATTCGGAAAACATCTTTTCATATAGTCTGTCAGTCACAGTCCTGGAAACACTAGAAGTTGACAATGAAGCTTCATTAACTTTATCTTCATACGTTTTCACGTGTCGCCACCCAGTATTTCACAACTTTAAGATTCACTACATGCCGGACTGATCGTCCATATCTCGTCTCATCATCCATGACTTGTCTTTCATTAATTTTCCTCACTGGGGGAACAAATTGAGCATATTTAATCTCTTAGGGCGGTCAGAAGATCTTTGTGTGTTTCTTACTCTGATACACCCAAGCGAACAGAAAATGCTGTGATAACTCGAGTGTCATATCATACTGTTTTGATTCTCTATATTGTCTATCAATGACCGTTCAATAATCTGGATGGAGCAAAACTGGACGAGTAACTTATAGTTTCATTGCTATAGCTAGAGCGACACTCATGTTATAGATAAGGGAAGCTTACGTATGAAACGGATCTCATGTTTCTGTGACTGTGGCAGACAGAATAGAAACCAGATCTGTTTTTGTTTTATTTTTGCTTGTTTTTAGTTTTTAGTTTTTAGTTTTTAGATTTTGAAAGAGTTTTACGGCATTTGCAACACAATAGGCCATATACGTGCCGAAGATTAGAGGTGTTACAAAAGAGTAACAAACACACAAAAAAGATGGAGGAGAGAAAGGGATGATAGATGTTGGATAGGAAAGAAGAAGCAAACCAGACCAGAGCACCCTTTTAAGTTTTGTTTTTGTTTTATTTTTGGTACGGCCTCAAAATGGGAGTGGGCGACAAGTTGTGCTCGTCAACAAAAGCTCTTGTTTCGAGGACACGCATAATGGTATAGAAAGGGGTTTTACCCGATGTCAGCTAACACATTATTCTTCTTTAGATGATTATATCTTTTGTTATAAAAACACAACTCCTCCCTTATTTTCTACTTATTCAAATATCGTTCAGATCACAAAGCAGCCATAGTCACCACGAGTATGACAAAATTCAGAAGATGGTCATCGGTAATTTAGGATACTTAAGAACTATTTACCAAAGGGAAGGCGGTATTGTACATAAATAGAACAGAATAACCGTTTTCTATTGAATGAGTAATGGGAATTCTGGTGCAATAAAATAACATACGGACAAAAAAATACTTTGAACAGTAAGAGAAGCTAACGACACAATAATTGATGAGTCTCTCGATGCAATATCACTGCATGTACTACGACATTCGCTGACAGAAATATTCGTTAGGGAGCTCCGGATACGCTCGTTGTTTAAGTATACAGATAATTGTAGAAGAGAGACAAGCAATACTTTATAATTGTAGGAGAGAGACAAGAAATACTTTAAGTTGGAAGCAATCATGGTAAGTACTGTAATAAAGTGATTTCATCATTATTGGATGTGTGTGATTTGAGAAGGAATAGAACAATCACTCACATATTGTATACATTCGGCTTCCAGGTTTAAAAAACATTTAGAACAATAGTTATACAAAGATAAAAAGTAGTAACATTGACCAATTTTTCAATGATATCAAAATCCAGTTATAAGCGAAAACGAAAAGCATGCTCTGTCTATTCATCTATTTACACGTATCCCCTTGTCTGAACGTGGATATCGTTGTATCTATTTGCCTGAGTAAATAACATCTTGTTTGTCTAAAAGTGTCACGTAACCTTATACGGTCAAACTGGTAACTTAGCTTAAGCTGAATCCGATCAATGTCACAATATCAAAGACAGGGCCTATATTGTTGGGGCATTCTGATAGGACAAACATAGGAAAGGTCCACTGTGGGATGGGATAAAGGGTTGCCTACCTCATGAGTCACTGGAGCAGGGGAAGGAGGGATTTATAGGAATATTTACTCATTTCTTAAGAAAACTCGTTAAACAACTGTCTACGCGACAGGCTTACCTTGAATTAATCTTGACAAAAGTGCTGGCACTGATGTTTTGCTGGAAAACCGTGGAACAATAAACAACAAATCCCATACACGTAGCTATAGTAATTAAATGGTGTCTAATTGTTAACAGAATGGGGAGAAAAAGTTTTATGTCTAAGGCCGTATGTGGCAAGCAAGGTTTCTCTCTAATTGTAGACAGCGAGAAATTAAATAGTACAGACTTAATTGCAGGGCTTATGTATAGTCACGTTCCTGGTGGTCAGGATGAGAGCCGTTTCTTTAATTTGATTGCAGCTCCTTAATTCTTTTCACACATCTCAACTGATTTCAATTTACAATTTATCCCGCCAGCAACTTCCTCATGTAATAATGAAAAGCCAGTTTATTATCCATTCTAGTGTTAACAAATCCGTACTTATTCACATGTTGACAATTCACGGCATATTTTGTGCAGATGATCCCACTATTCATATAATTTGTGAAAATAATCCCACCTACCAATTTGCCATGTGGCCTTGGTTGCTTAATGGTTATGTTAAAAGACCCGTTATCGTGAGACTCTGCGTTCTAGGGTTCAAGCCCCAGCTCAGCCCGACATTGTGTCTTTGGAAAAGGCTCTTTACACTGATTTCCCATTAGGTCAGGTCCCCCATCAGTTAAATCTATACCGTTTCACATTTTTACTTTTCCAATTGACCAACAAACTACCCCACTATTCACTCAAGGAAAGTACTTTTTCTTGTGTACACATCTCCTATTCCCCGTCAAGTATAGAAATGTTCATAATTCCATTAAGAGTTGTAAGTCAGCTATCTATGAATGCATGCTATAGCTGTAAAAGACAGCTAGAATACGTTGTAGAGCGCTCCCAAACAAAGACGAGACTATCAGTTTGGAACACTGCATGCAGTAATATATTATACTGGCGATCAAAATAATGTAGAGGAGAGTGGGGAGAACTGAAACGCAGGTAAACTGGGATAAGGCTCGAAACATGTTACATTTTTCGGTACAAAAATTAACAGGATCGTAATGAAAGTACTAGTTATCACTATAGTGATTTCTGTTACATCCCTTCAACTTTCTTTTTCCGTTTTCAAGTTCCAAAGACCACCCAGGTTAACAAAGTCTTTTCCAAGACCAATTTCTGTCTCTCTGCAGCGAATGTGTTGAATTTCAGGTGAAGGTGAATATGTTTTATATAGTCATATATCAGCTGTATAAAACGTGGGATAGGCTGAGTGCTATCTCATAAAGAAAATGCAGAATCAAACTTGGTGTCTGCCAATGGTCTGGAGAATTGGGGCACAGTATTCCACTTTACCCCACAGGAGTCCCAGTTTTCCGGCAGCAAAGAGATCAACTTGTCCAGTGTCAAATTATCACGTGCAAATAAAAATACAGTTTGGTTCTCATGTTGGCAAGCAGCCCATAATTATCCTGCTATGTAGTTATAGACTACTAATCTTATTTTCCTGAGGGGGGGGGGCGTTTTCATTTTTGTTCAGAAATGCCTCAAATCTACATACAAAACCCGAATCAGTAATTACCCTACATTTCTTATGCAATGATGAAAAAGTCGGTGGAGGCTGTCCAGAATGGTAAGACGGTCCAGGAAGCATCAGCAGTCTTCGGTGTGTCAAAACTGACTCTTATACAGTGTGTGCAGAAGGTGAAAGTATGGGCTGGTGCAAGGTTTCATCCGAACTACCTGCAACAAAAAAAAAGGTTTTCTCTGAAGCACAAGAATGGACAATCGTAGGGTATTTAAAAGAAATTGTTAGTTCGATCTGTGAGGATCTCAGCCCATCTCTTCCCACAACTCATTTTAGCCCACTTCCTTATTTCTTGTTCCCACGTCCAACAATACAAGTACCCATTAAAGTATCAAAGCCGAAAATATTTTTTTACAAATGAAGGCTAAAATACGCACGTGTAAGATTTAAAAATAAATATTATCCATTTTCTCCAGCATGATTTCCTCATCACAGCCCAATGTCCCTACAAGGAGACAAGGTACGAGATACATGTATCGTGTGACCGCATTTCGTAGGACCTTGATTCTACCATGGAAAGATAGAATTTGTACTTGGCGGCGAAAGGTATCACCGGGTGATAATAAATGTCTGCCAGCAGAAACTTGGCTGTGATTCTTGTCGCATTTTGAGGTGTGATTTTGGCGAATGGTGAATCTCCGGAATCAGGCTCAGCGCAGAGATGTTATTCCGATGTTCTCTCTCTCTCTCTCTCTCTCTCTCTCTCTCTCTCTCTCTCTCTCTCTCTCTCTCTCTCTCTCTCTCTGTGTGTGTGTGTATGTGTGTGTGTATGTGTGTGTGTATGTGTGTGCGTGTATGTGTGTGTGTGTATGTGTGTGTGTGTGTGTGTGTGTGTGTGTGTGTGTGTGTGTGTGTGTGTGTGTGTGTGCGCGCGTGTGTAAAAATGGGGGGGAGGGTAATCTCATTTACAGAAGTAATTCAATTAAATTATCTACAAGCGTGTTGATGTATATATTCTAAAGCAAGTGCTTTAATAGAAAAGAATGATTGATTTGTATTTTGTTCCAATATAAATACGTAATAGGAGTATCTATGGGTAATTCGTAGAGAATGTTGTAAAATGTCTCAAATTTTTCTCTTAAAGTACTTTAAAATTAGCTATTGTAAATTAACTGGTTAAACCTACAGTTCACAGAACCCTACATACTCGACCCCCAGTTGTGTTACATTTTACAAGGCGTGCAACTACTTCAAAAGAAAAATTATGCCGGACAGGAATTTGCTGACCAAAAAACAAACAAACAAAAAACAACAACTGTGAAATCAAATGTTACACGTTAGGGTCTCATTATACCATCAGTTAAAGCGGAAGTCCGTCTTCTTTATGATAAGAAAACACTACATGATGCAATCTTGGTAAATGTTTTTCTTGCAAGTCATTATGTTAAATTTGATAAGCTGGCTCTGAGTTTGATATTATTTTAATGATAGGACGTAGTTTTCTATAAGTTTATGGACGAATTTTTTTTTCATCGTCGGCCGGTCTCAGACATAGCAGACCGTCCAGCTGGCCAGATGAAAAAAAAAATCAGGCCGAAGACCTCAAAACAGAATTTTTTTTCTTTTAAACCAAGATTGTGGGGGATAATAACCTGTTCTTATTCAGAGTAGAATTGTAAATGTGCTGATTTATCAATGGTATGCTCACACTGTGCCGGAACAATACTGGGGGTACTGCTTCTTTTTCTTTCCTCATCGTCATGTTTCCTTTACTTCTTTTGTATGTCTGTCACTCTCTTGGGAACTGCTATTTCCGGGGTGCCTTGACAGTCAAAGCAGACTTTGTGCTGTTGAGGCTAGAGAGGTGAGCACAGTAAGCCTGATTCCCCGTTAGGACTCCTCTGTTGATAACCACTCCTTGGCGCTCATATGACGTTATGCAGTTGCGAGCGCCGTAAAACCTTACTAAAACAAAAACAGAAACATAACCAAGATTGCATCATGTAGGCCTAGTATTTTCTTATCACAAAGAGGACGGAGAAATGTCAGCTTTAACTGGTCGTTTAATAATCCTTCCATTAATTATCGTTCTTTGCTATGCATTGTCATGTTTTTCTATATGACATAAATATATTAAATTCGTTTTAGTTTGGAAATTTGAATTTTGTCGAGCTTAGCTGAGTCGTCTGCCTGTGTCTACGGTCGACACTTTGACTTATGAAACGTGTTTACCCTTGTGAGTAATTATTTAGCAGTTCTAGATTTGGCCACCGTTTGGCCGGTTACGAAGGCAGATGTGCAACACGTACTTTGCCCTGTTATGAGGTCTCCTTGCTTTTTTGTCATTTTTGACTTCTAATGCTCTGCTGTAACAGAGCCTACTAAAATAAGGGTGCCATGAACTCCCCCCGATTCCCCATCGTGGACAAGGTGTATGTGTGTGTGTGTGTGTGTGTGTGTGTGTGTGTGTGTGTGTGTGTGTGTGTATTCGCCTCTCATTCAAAGGTTCCGGGTTCAAATCCGGGTAGCGACGGAAAAATGTTCTTCTCTAAAATTGCCTCCTTTCACCTACTTCTCTGCTCTTTAACAATGCTCTGTTTTTATCTCCACTTTCTGCCCCCACATCCTCACCTCCTTTACCCCTTTCTCTGGGCTCCTGACTCTTTCTGCAGCCTTTCTACTGCTACTCCTTGGCTCTTCTTACTGCTGTCTTTCAGCCACACCCTGACCTTCTGGTAGGAAAGATCTACACCTAACCTTCTCGGACAAGGGCGAAAAATCTCGGAGGGCCCGTGCGCAAGCTGTGCTCTTTAAAGATCCCCTGTTGGTCTAAAATCGATAAGAGTAGGCTTCTGCCGCCACCCGGGCAAAATTCAAAATTCCCTTCCTACTGAAAATGTTTAATGTGTCCCACGCGCTCATATTATGGTATTATGCAGTTGCGAGCGCCATAAAACACTTACCTAAAAAAAAAAGAGAGAAAATCATTACGGTGCATAGCTTTGATCGATAATATGAATGGAGGGTCTATTAAACTATCAGCACTGACAGTTCTCCGTCCTGTTTGTGATGAGAAAATACTACATGACGCAATTTTGGTGCTGTTGTTTTTTAAAATCTGTCTTGTGAGCTGCTCCGGCAGTTAGGGATACATCTCATCAAACAGACAAGAGTAATCGATATGATATCTTGGTAACAGTAAACTTTCATTCAGAAATTACTAGACTTAATACGCACATTCCGGGTCTCTAAACTCTCAAAGGGCCCACACATGGGTCACCGTGACGCCATGCACCAAAGACGTTTTTATCTTATTGTAAAAAGTAGGTCGGAGAAAGGCGAGGGGGGGGGGGGAGGAGGCGAAATTACTTTTACCGGTAATTGCGATATGTTCCCCTATCTAATGTGGTAATCGGCAATGAGTTCTTCCAACACGATGTGCCCCAAGTCCAGCTCGCTTCTAGGTTTTCTTGTGTATACCACATTTGCCATGCGTATCAAGCTGTTTAAACTCATTCCGGCTTGTTTTGTACATGTACTCTTTTTCCTCTATGTTTTCTAACTTCTATGTAATGAACTGTGTAATTATAAATGTAAATATTTTAAGTCTCCGTTGATGTAATTCAGGTTATAAGGTGGCGGGTTGCTTTCACCCTGCCCGGCAGAGCCTACTCGGGTCAAAGCGATGCAATACATGTATTCCAACACACAGGCGGAGATGCTCAAGAAAATAAAAAACAACCTCCTCACCCAGCAATCGAAGTCACGTCTTCTTCGTACTTCTTAACGGCGCAGAGTCTAACTATACGCCACAGACTCCAGCAGGGTGTTTGTGGTTGGGACAATAAACTAGATATCTATACTAACAAGAACCTCGCGAGTGAACACCGACCTCAACAAAACGTACGACCCAAAAGAGAGGCCAAACATTCACGGTTACCGGTCATTACACCCCTGAACTGATTGCTACAGGCTGATTAAGGCTGTCCGCTCTGGGTAGAACCCCCGCCCCCCGAAAAACAACAACAACATTTACAACAACAACAACAACAACAACAACAACAACAACAACAACAACAACAACAATCGTGAATCGTAGATCGAGCCTCTGCTTCAGATTAGGTAGAAACGCAGAATTCTACACTTGTGTAGAATTCTGTGGGTAGAAACAATGAGGTTCACTGCAGAGCATAAATAAAAACTTGACGCCATGATTATTTGCAAACCGACAACAGACAAACAAACAAACAAACAAACAAACAAACAAACAAACAAACGAACGAACGAACGAACGAACGAAAGAACAAGAAACAAAACACAAAAATAGAATAAGAAAGAAAAACCAAAAATAAAAACCAGCAAACAAAAAGCTCCAACAACAGCAAACACGTTTTTCACGCAAATCAAAGAGAATAAAAAACACGAAGCCGCCAATTTGATAAAGAAATAACATTTCACGTAAACATGTAACCGGGGTTTTTATTTTAAGTTTTAGTAGAGGTTTTACGGCGCTCGCAACTGCATAAGGTCATATGACCGCCAGAAGATTAGAGGTGTTACAAGAGAGAAACAAACATAAAAAAAGAAGAAGGGGAGATAAGGATGATAGATGTTCGATAAACCAACCACCCACTCAGGGGTTGACGAACGATGTTTCCTCGCCAGTTACCACATGCGTCGACTAAAGAAGATGAATCATGTGTTTTAAAGTAGAAAACGTACTTTTAGAAGTTGAACGTCAGTTGATATTCCCAAACATTCCGCTTCTATGACATTGCATCAAACAGCGACTCGAGTAGAGTTTCATAGGTAGAATTGCGTATAATCTTACGACTTTTCCATGCAACAGGAACAAATCCCGTATACATTTAATTTGAAAACGAACTTGTTAAAGTGTAAGGCAAAATGCAACGAGTATGAAGCAGGCATATTTCTTGTGCTGTTTGTTTAATGCAAGAGAGGCCAATCTGAAAGACAAGCCAATAAAGGGCGTTCGCAAATTCCAGATTCAAAACCAAATATTCAACAGCCTTATTTATGAAGATAGACGGCTGGAAGTTAAGGAGATTGCTAACGCAAAGAGACTGAACGTCTTATGAAAGGTATAGATCTATTCTCCAGCACGACAACGCTACCCCTCAAACTGCGAATCTGACCTAATAGTATTAGAAAGAGATTTATGGAACTTGCCACTCAAATACGTCATACAAGTCCCGAAAATTTGAACTTTTAGGTTTAAAGAACAGAAGGGGGAAAATAAAGACGATAGATGTTTGATATGAAAGAATGAGCAAACCACACCAGAGCGCCTGTCAACCACATACGAATCTATTATTAATTAAAGACTGGGCAAGTGCTAAAAGGTACTGCCGCATTTACTGCATTGCCCAAAAGGATACAATTAGCAGAAAGCACGTCACAGAAGGTAGAGGTGTTATCTCACAGATCACAAACTGGCTACTTTCTCTTGTTGAAATGTATTTCATGAAGGAGCTAAGTACATTCATTTTCATGGGGACTGTGTTGAGAAGTAGCTGAACTTAGTCCATAATGTGTTAGTTATATTCAGAATCCCATTTATGCAAAATTGATTATGAGTGGTCATTTTACTTTATATTACGGGCAACCCACTTGTCACCGTGCTCGAGCTTCAGTTATTTTAATATAATTTCCCCATGAACTCCATCACTTTTGCTCCGTTCCATGAGAGACTGTTGTTTAAATAGACGGCAAACGTCTCTTGAACATTTAGAGAGATGAAAGGCGTGTAAACAGCATTCTACATTCTCACTACATATTATGCTATTAAAAAGAAACTAATGATGTCCATGAAAAATGGAAAATCCTTTACCCCCATATCGATATAATCAATACTAATGGGAGGACAACTGTTTCGATTGTGCGTGCCAGAGCCAGCATTAACATTTTGCCATGGTGTCGATGGACGGACCTACACCACAGGAGAAAGACGAAGATACTAATAATAATATCTTCCCTGAGTCCTAATGTCTTGTGGGTGCAAGCCAAGAAACTTTAACCCCCCCCCCAAAGACGCCGGAAGAAGAAATGTGTTTACCAAACGCATTGTCTACAATACAATGATTAAACAAGGCAGGAACAACATTTGGTTCCGGTGGGTCGCGGTAAAACTTGTTATGTAGCGGAACAAGCGACTTCCCTGATACAAACGCCATCTGTCACAATAACACTGTCGACCCAAGAAGTTCCGTAACAAGCAAAATAGCCTTACTTACAGCGCACCCGTGAGTAATGGAGAATTTGGTGGATCGTAAGGGAAGCTGCCATGATCAAGTTACAGTATAAATATCAATAAGTATAATATATATGTATCAAGCTAATGTAATGACGTTATAATATCACACACACACACACACACACACACACACACACACACACACACACACACACACACACACACATACACAAAGAGACAGGCGTATGTGGTGTAGCTTTTAGACGCTTCGCGTTTCACGCAGGAGATCGGAGTTCGATTCTCGAGTGGGGAGAATTTT
>NW_004797314.1:1195236-1198547 GCF_000002075.1 Aplysia californica | reverse complement strand
CCCTCTCCCCTCCTTCAATAGCAAATATCTCGACTTCGACTCCTGACAGATTGGCATTTTTTTTTCATAATAAAAAACAGGCAAATAAATGGGCTTTAAGATTACACCAATAACTCTTAATGCCGAAGGATTGACGAGTGCCTGATTTTACCGCGTCATAACTCATTTGTTTTAACATTTTAAGGCTGGGCACGCGTTTTCTAATTGAAACGAAACAATATCGAGATGATTCTACCTCCAACTCCGGACCAAGTCAAATGGGTTGAGAGCCTTGAAAACTCCGCAAAACGACTCGAGTTCAAGAACCCCATGTTTTGGATTCGAACCGGGGGCATCCGCTCCATAGTCCAGCACAATACCATCCGATAAAACCGAGCGCCCCTTGGGGGGGTAAATAAAGCCACTTTTCTGAACTCCATCTAGATCTAGAACACCTTGGGTGGTATCTGTTTCAGTAATAACTTGTGAACACAGTACTGCCGATTACCGGTATGTAGTTTCTGGCCGTATTTTCGTTATCCTATAAACTTGTGTGAAAAATCAGGACCATCCCCTTTTGTGCCACAAAGGTTACACTGTGAACGAAAACGGACTTTCAAGAAATGAGAAAATAACATCAATAAAGGGTAATCAGCTAAAGAATAAAGATTTTTTAAAGATTTAATGGCCCTCAAGATGTCATCACTGCGTGTGCAAACTTTGCTGTTTAAGTTTGCTTGAACTTTTAAGCTAACAACCAAAACACACACACACACAAATACACACGCGTGCGCACGCGCACGCGCACACGCAGACGCACAAACACATACAAACACACACACACACACACACACACACACACACACACACACAATATCTACATATGCATACAAACACACACTCACACACACACACACACTCATACACGCACACGCTCTCTCTCTCACACACATTCACACACACACACATACCACACATGCGTACACAAATACACTCTAGCGCACATGTGTGCATACATGTAATAAATTTATAGTAATACATGTAAATTTACATATTTTTTCTGCTAAAATTTATCGGGAGACCATAAAATATATAATAATGATAAGAATAAAATATAATTCAAATGATTATGTTGGCAGTTTTGGTTTGACAAGTTCATTACATGTTTTAAATTGACATTGCTATTGCCTCAGCAGTAAACCTTTTAAAATCTACAGAAACCACCTACTTGGATTTTTTGTATTCGTATTAGTTAAGGAATTTTCTACAATAAAGCTAACAGGTGTCTACAAAGTATTGATCTTTTAAGACAAATTGATACAAGTCATTGTGCAGAAGCTGGAGGGTCTATGTTCAATAGTTAAGAAAATCTTTGGCAATAAGTTGCCCTACGAAATTTTGACCACACTAGATCTAGATCTAGGCCTATAAAACAAAAAACAAAAAACCACAAAAAACAACCAAAAACTGGACGAAAATCAGTCTGGTCGTGGTGTTACACCTCGGTCCTATTTTTCACAGTTTCGAGAATACAAGACTCCGTTTACATTAGTTTACAGGCCAGGGCTACTAATAACAGATTTTCAATAAACCAGTCGAAAATTGCTCCCCTGCGTGGTGGCGGAAAAGGATGTTTGTGAATTTGTACAGGCATTGTCTGTCTGTGTGTGCCTGTGTTGTTGTGGAGGTGGGGGGTTTCAGGACCCTGGGAGGTGGGTTTTGAGCTAATCACAACTTCAGGACCTTTTTTTGTGAGTGTGTGTGTATGTGTGTGTGTGGTGATCCATTTGTACAGCTCGTTCCGTAAGTCAGTGATATAGACTAGAATAGTTATATTCTAGATAGCCGAACTATACAGGGGTTGTGGGTATCCTTGAAGAAGGCATAATATCGTACCAAGTTTGACCCACCAGCGTTGTATACCAAAATTGGGGAGGCTGAAAAGGGGGAGGGGGGATTAGATAATTTTTTTAATGTTGTGTGTCTGGAAGGGGCGGGGGTTAATATAATAACTAGTGTACATGGATACACGATTTGGCCTTTTAGCATAACTTTTCACAAGAAAAAAACCCTCCTATTGACTAAAAAGAACCCTTTTTATGACTTACGAGTTCCTCAGAATTTAAAAAAATAGAAAGATTATAGTCACTATCGTGCTCAGCATGTCCCTTTTGTTTTTCCTCTAAGAAAGTAAAGAGAAACTAAAAAATCAATTTAAACATCCGTTATGGCAGTATTATCTATGGAGAAAAGAAAGAAAGAGAAGAATGAAGTTAGGAAAAGAAAACAGCAATGAAGGAAGAAAGAAAACAGAAACACAGAAAAACTGGGGGAAAAAAGAAAGAAAAAAAGAGAGAAAGAAAGAAAGACCACAAAATACAATACAAGGAGATTTAAAAAAAGAATGAACCGATTACATGACAGATTGCTTCAGTTCTCAAGCATCAGTATAGAAAGAATGAGTCAGTGACCATTTGAAAGAAGAGTTATCTAACTTTAGAAAAGCTGTCACATTGGGTGTTGTTGTCGTGTTGTTCTTCCTTTGAAGGAAATGCCGTTACAGGGCAAACCTACCTCAGTATGCTCCAAAATTGGCTCTTGACATCACCGCAAGCAGATTCGCATGACTTCACTTTTCAACAAGTTGGACCATCGCCCCAAAGGTATTTAATGGTTCCAGATTTGTAACATGAAAAAGTGCCCTAGTGATGGATTGGTCGGAAAAGGGTCCAAGACCTTGCTATCTGCTCTTGGCCTGCCAGATCGAAATCTCGCCGTGTGTGTGCGTGGGGTTTTTTTTTCCTTGTGAAGGCAATATGTAAAAGATCGCGTTTATGTTCCACAGGTACCCACTGACAACGATGACCATAAACTTGTTTTTGCTTTAACAATTGAAATAATATTCGAAAGGTTTCCAGATAATGAATCGAGACAACCCACCTCCCCCAAGCCCCCTACCCCGACCCCCCACACCCTGAGTGTCAGATCTGAAACGGACATAATGATAAGCGATCGTGCTTTACCTTGCATTCCTTTTCTGCGGTGCTCTAATATATATTTTAAAAAATCCCTACAAGATTCTTCTTACTTAAACTACCACATTTCAACGCGAGAGGTAACAGTGGGAGGTAAGTAAATTTATCTTTCATTAAAAGTTTTACATAAAAGACAGCAAGAGAGACTAAATATGCATAAACTTGGAGATGATCAGGTGCAGGCTCAGATCAGAAGCACGTTAAATGAAAAACTAGGCTCTATCAACTCTACAATACTAACCGTAGAGGAAGCTTGGGATACCTTCAAAACAACTCTCCTGGACACAATGAAAGAAG
>NW_004797314.1:1165570-1193043 GCF_000002075.1 Aplysia californica | reverse complement strand
GAGAGAGAGAGAGAGAGAGAGAGAGAGAGAGAGAGAGAGAGAGAGAGAGAGTGTGTGTGTGTGTCTGCCTCTCTTTCTCGATCTCTCTGTGTGCGCGTATGCTACATCTTACTTGAAACAGGAATAAGTTATCCTTCCACCCACCTCAACGGTATGTCTAGTTGACCATAACCTTAGGCAAAAGTTATTATTCAGGCTTTGGAACCTGTCACGCCTTTGAAAAACGGTAAGCGTAAATTTCGACTTCCTGTTATCAAAATTAGTTCATCGCATGACGTCAAAGCGACTCGAATATTTGGCTCCTGGAAGCGTGGAGACCCCGAATATAAGTTGCTGGTACAGAAAGTTCCAAATGGAGAGGCCAAGGTTACTTTTACCTCAGAATCCTCTTTACACGTTTCAGGGTTTGTCTTCGTGATGCAGCCGATGTATTGTAAGTCACTCTGACCAACGGTGGCCCGTGTTTCTTTAGGTGTTTTTTTTTCCTTTTCTTTAAATTCTGGTGTTCGTACGTCCCCCCATCGACGCAATTTGGACTATTTAAGAGGCGGGCTTCCGACCCTGCCTGTAAGGGCCGATCCAGGCAGAGAGGGATACAACATATCCCAGCTGAAAAATCGAGATACATACTCAATAAAAATTCTCTCCCCACTCAGTAATCGAACTTGGGTCTCTTGAGTGCGACAGCGAAGTGCCTAACTGCTACATCACAGACGTTTTATTTGAATACATACCAACACCACAACGACTGAAGTCTCATCATCGCGCTCATAATATGACCTTGTGCAGTTGCGAGTGCCGTAAAATAGGTGTTTGATAGGAAAGAAGGCACAAACCACACCACCGTACCAGCCAGCCACCCACTAAATAGACGAATGTGGATGCCAGTGAGCTGTTGCGAAAAGAAAGTCAACAGTGAGACTAAAAATGAACGAAGCCTTTTTGGTGCCACTTTATGACGCCCACAGATGAAAATAATTGAGAGGAAGCAGAGGAGGACACAAGGGAAGAGGAGGCATAAAGAAGAAGATGAAGAGGAATATGGGAAGTCCTTTGGAAACAAAAAACAGCAGAAGTGAAGAAAATATATTCAACAAAAAAATACGGAAGTAGACGTTTATACGGCAGACCGTCAGAAAACTGGAAGTGCCGATTCCACGGCACATAATTTCAGCCAGTCAGAACATCCGGAGTATGATTCACTTTTCCAGAACACATTTAAGATACATTTTAAGATAAATGTATGTTTAGTTAACAATGTTTATCGTTTGCTTCCATTTTGTGCATTACGGACAATGATGAAATGTTTTGTGCAATTGTAACTTGTAACACGATTGAGAGATGCACACTTCTGTGCAAGCAAAATGAAGAGAAGACTGTTTTTGCCAACAGTGTTGTGCTTACGGGGTGCCCATTGCGGATGGGATCGGGATGATCGCCCGACTTGTACCCTGAAAACAAATCGTTTTTGAGGCGACAAGTTGGGCGCTTTGGCTTGTACCAAGATAGTCAGTTTGCGCTGTCTATATATGGCTAATGCCGTCTTGAGTCTAAGGATCGGAATTGATATTTTGACGGCATTCCGTCTAAATACAGACATGTATGGGCCTTTGAAGTGTCTCAATGCAAGGCATTTAATCCAAGGACGTGTAATGGAAGTACCCGACCCGACCGTATTCCCCAAAGGGGTACAATCATTGTTTCGTCTGAATGCATGTAAATCACATTATTTTATAACTTATTTTCGTTTACAATACATTTTTTGAGTGTAGAAGATGAGTAAAGTACATGCATTGTAGATCTAATTTCATATACCGGCACAAGCACCGGATACTTCCATTACACGTCCTTGGATTAAATGCCTTGCATTGAGACACTTCAAAGGCCCATACATGTCTGTATTTAGACGGAATGCCGTCAAAATATCAATTCCGATCCTTAGACTCTAGACGCCATACCGTATGTTCAGACAGCATGCTGTCGAAATATCAACAACGATCTTCAGGTATCACCTCTGATGTTCAGACGGCATGCCGTCAAAATATCGCTACCCGAAAAAAAAAGTGTAAATACAAACTCATGACAAAATAACATGTTAATTCCTTGGCACAAAGTTGACCATATCAGACGTCCACTAGCCACCCAGGACGAAGAATGCCCAAGAACAAACAGACAAGGACAGTGAGGAGAAAGAGGAAAAGACAAGAAGTAATTAAAACAAAATAACAGTGAAACTGTAGACAAATGAAACACCACAGGAACACAATCATAAACACCAGTGTTACTTATTTAGCCTCCACATTTTATTGCGTAGTAACAAACGAGTGAAAATCAATTTAGAGTGACCAACTGATTAGTGACGCTGAATACCAGGAAAGCGAGTATTTTAAGAAAAACAGAACAGCTCCAGCTTCCTTTATAAATCATATTGTGTTCAAAGATTCATTTGTAAATATTTGTGAATGAACATTTTATTCCAGAAATCATTGCATTACCAATATGAATGAAAAGCAATACTCCTCAGAGATAAAAAAGCATGCTCACACCTAAGTGCAACGCTTAACTAATGAGGGACTTTTCCTACTTTCGTCAATTAAGCATGGTATAATCTAGTATAAACATCTGAATCAACGCAGTTTCAGAAAAAGAGCCACATATCTGTGAGGTGAATAAAGATCAAGTAAATGTGGCACTCCACCAGTGCTGGTACATGTACTGATAGGCCACCAACATCTGCACTAAGTCATTTTTTTTTCATATTACTAAATAAATAAAAAATTTCTTTGTAAAAGTTTGCTTATCCTTCACTGGCCAACAGCTGGGAATAAATATAGCCTGCCTTACAGGAGACCTTCTATAAAAATTCAACAAATATAGGTGAGAGAGTAGATAGATACAACGCAATAAAGAAGTTCCAGACTTGCCAACTTTTTCAAAACCCAATCACGGTCACCTGATGTTATAACATCACATTATGTAACAATGAACATAACTACATCAAATGGGACTGGTTTTGGTGTAGTGTAGGTGATAACGTTCTCAAAATTCTCAGCTGCTATAACCAGGTAATTCTGGACAGTTGACATGCATAAAGTTCTCGGACCAATCACATTTAAGATAGTCATTTTTTATTACGCTTCCTTCGTCTGATTTTCTTTCAAATATTTTTTTACCCTATTTTAAGTTTTGATCTTACAATAAAAACGTAGTGTTTTTCAAGGTCCCAGGATACCCATCCTGAAAAAGAGCACATACATAATATCATATGCCTTTGTTGCAAACTGATTAAATAAGCATGCTGACAGTACTCAAAATTTAGAGAAAACTCAAAAGACACAATCATATGGATAACGAAAATGCACTGTACAACTGACAATGCAAAAATGCAAGAAGGAGGTAGGACCTAGCAGCACCTGTCAAACAGACTACGGTGCAGCAGGGCAACTGCCAAATCACAACCTGATCACAGACTTTGATGTGAGTAATGATAACAGAAAAAAATAACCACAGAAATATGATTTCCATGGGAAACAACTAGGCACATACAGATTTTTTAACAACATTGACATACCAGTTATATTGTGTATAACAAAAATTAAAGCCACAAAAAGATTAAAAATCGATAAGATATATATAGAACCATTTCACAAAAGCTAGCACACTAAGAGCAATAAAAATTCCTAGTTCAGCAAAATAACAGCAAAGAAACCAGCATACCACATACTGTGAATGCCCTTGTGCCAAGCCACTTTAAGGCAAATGTTTGAAATGAACAAAGAAACGGGTCTTTTTCTTTTCTCCAAAACAAGTCACATTGACCAGAATTATCCTTGACAACTTTTTACAATACAGTAGGCCCACTTTATTGAGAATTTTTACTGAATTAATCAAGGTTGAAGTAGGATTTGTCTGATGTTTACCTGCTTTTCTTAAGCTAATGCATCTCAGAGAGATAGGAATCATTTAAGATTTATACAGAAACACAAAATATTTGTACTGACAAACCAATAGAGGAGAATATCCTTAGTCTAGTAACATTAACATCTTTATATCCTTAACACAAATCAATACGTTCAGTTATATAATTAATTACTATTACAAAGAGGTAGGTACACACATTGTGATACATTTAAAGAAAAATGTGTGTGTGCCTGAGAAAAGGGTCCATAATAAAGTTGGCAATTTTCAAAACTGAAGATAATGAAGTTTTAATTGGGTTTTTCAACTTCTAAATCAGCTGATTCTTTAATTTTTCAGATATCTTCAACACTTATTAAGGAGAATTGCAGGCAGGTTTTGTAAGACAAGGTACCGTACAAAAAAGAAATTTTTGAAAAAAATAGCTTAACAAGTAAATGACTTATTTTTCACAAAAATAACCAAATCTGCCATTCTCCCCTTAATCATTTTCATTAATAGATATTAAATATATTAAACTTCAGTAAAAAAAAGTGTCAATACACGTAGAGTGGAGCATTAAAGTTGTGTAAAAATTTGTAAAAACACAAAACCAACTGATGTGAATATGTGAGAAATTAGGTCTCTGTACCAGTGTTCATGTACACTACAATTCACTGTGATGGGGAGATACCGTTTACACAACATGCTAGGGTTTGGGCAGAGAAAAAGCTTATTAGATTGTGTCCATTGGCGACTTAAAAACAGGTCTGAGATACTCTTTAAATTTAAACACTTTAATTTTCATACAACTTACAAATAAAAATTGAGCTAAAGCCTTTTGGAAGAGGATTTAGGAAAAGTCGGAACTTTAATTTTCTGTTAGAACTACATTTCGACCTGTGACCAGGTACATCTTCGTACGCCTTTAGCTCAAAACTGACTTTGCCAACATATGGTCCCTTTCCTCAAGCACAGACGCAAATAACGAATTAATTGTCTTCTTGAGATAAAAGAGAGCCACACACTAATCTCAGTGTGTTTTTTTTTTCTCAAGACAACACCTTCCTATTCAAAGCCTAAGCCAGGAATTCTCCTTGATTTAAACTTAACCGTAACATTTTTTTTCTCACTAGGCTGAAGTAACATTGAAAAGGATTTTTATGAGGAGCTGAGCAGTTTCCATTTCTATCATATGAAAACTGCTGCAGAACTACCCATCTATAATTCTGGCGATCATAAGACAAAGAAAAATGGCAAGGGAATGTGAAATATATGATATACAATAAATGTGCAGAAGAACAGGTATAGATACATGATATATATATATTTACTAAAATATCCGATTTGATTTGAGTTGCATAGAAGATTAACACACAGCTGGTGAAACAGCTCAGTGAAAGATACAGAAAAAAGAGACCAGAGACAAAGATAAAGAGCAGTTTGTAGTCATATAATTCCTTTACCTACAGTCGAGCATAGGTAGCCTGAATTTCTCTTGCTTCAACACTGAACAACAGGCACTCACTATCCATCCTTCAGTCCTTTAGTGATTTTTCATCAATATCTCTTATTTTTTTGTGTTATCACTATCATGGTTTTGTTGAATTATGGATGTGTCAAACACATTTGTCAACCCCTGGCATGTTTGAGATATCCCTGCTCGACAGTAATTCTGTATATTGATAAAGGTGCTTTTGGATTTGGAGTAAAGCAAGTGCAGTAGACAGGAAAGAAAATACGTTATGAAATATTCATGCCATACAGTATGTGCAACAGTAAAACACATAAAAATCAACAATTAATTCAGCAGTACCAGTAAAAGACAGAACACAGTAAGGTATGGGACAATATAGATTTTAAACAAATATTTGAGACACACAAAAGGCAAAAATGAAGAAGGCGTAAGTTTTCTATAAACACTGACTACCACAAAAGAATAAATGCTACAGTTCACAAAAATGCAGTGAATGAAGTCTTCTTTTTGCCCCTGCTCAGTGGGGCAGATTTGTTTGTTAGTGTGTGGGTGTGAGTGTGTGGGTATCTGTGTGTGTGTGTTGTGTGTGTGTGTGTGAGTTCATGCCTGCCTGTGTCAGTGTGGATGTATACTATAAAAATTGTTCTATTCTGAATAAAAATCAGGCCGATGGGCTAGAACTCAGAAGGATAGGAAAAGTAAAGTAAGTCTAGAACAGAACCATTTTTATATTTTAGGCACTCAAGTGTTATATTCACCAATTCCCTGAAAATTATAAACAGTCACAAAAATCCTCCAGTTTGGTTGGGAACTAATTTTGCATTCAGCACAGAGAAGCCAGAATTGGTTGGGCTAATCTTCATCAAATTTCAACTACTTAGGTATCTTTAAAATATAAGCAATATGCTCACAAGACCAGTATTTTTCACCTTTTTTGAGGAGGAAAAGATTTCCTGGAAAAAAAAAAAAATCCAATTGTCCAAGTAAAGCAGAAGTACTGTGAAGCATCAAGGCACAAGTAATCTATTTACACTTTACTACAACTGAACACATCAGGTGCTCAAAATCAGTTTGAATTCTAAAGACTCAAAATACACCTATGCAAAAGTAATTCTTACCATTTATAGTACATTCAATATATCTGTGAGCATCATATGGCACTGACATTTTTCACAGCATTCTCACAAAACACAAAACTGAGTAGTTGTACTAATGCAAGAGATCACTGTAATATAAGCAAATAGTATCAAACCATTGAAATCAGAAAACATGTAACTGAATATATTAGCAGTCCTTTCACACGATGTCAGCATCCTTCCAAAGTAGACAAGTATATAATCTGGAATGTAATCTCATGCAACTACCGACCCGCAGCCCATAAGCCTTTTCCCGCTCCACAACACATACAGTACACAAATGACAAAAAGCAACAGGTTGAAATTAAACATCCTGCTTCCAATCTTCTACAATTCCGAAAAATATGAATTCGAGGGACGGTTCCTCTCCTCCTATAAATTCAGAACTGAGACTCAAACCAACAGCCCTAATTACCACAACATATGACATATTGCACTCACCACTCTCGTTTATGAACCTAGCACCATGCCTTTCCACATAGTTTCAAAGCAATTAGAGGTGCTTTGATATAAGGCTATTTTTTTGGAAGTTAAAAGCTTTGACTTTTTGGCTGTTACAACAACCGCCAAAGAGCAGTGAAAGATTTTTTTACCTCTGATCACAGGTTTCATTTGGAAATAAAAAATGTGTTGCAATGTGGTGGAATCAGACGCTCGTCAATTTTGAGGGAATGTGGAGTTACTGGTATCATCTTAAACATAAAGCTTGTCCATTTGTCTTGCTTACGATGAAGGAAAACCCATCTATCTCTATATATGTCAAGGTATTAATGACTGAAGGAGGTGGGGGTCGCCTGGTGTCAGAGGTAAAATTAGCAACAAAATGGGCAACAAAGATTGATTGTTTCCATAGCTTGAGAGTCATGGAAACTGAAAATTTATATTTTTTTAGCCTTTATTCAACATTTTTCAGTAAAGTCCACCCAGAGATGTGTTCTTAAATTATGGACATAAAAGGTATCAAGCCAAAAAAACAAATTCGATAAAAATTGTCAAACCAGCAGAAAAATGCTGATTTGTTCAATTTCATTATTTTCACGAGCGCCTGTTTCATCGTGCTGCCTCACAAATGAATCATTTCAGTCTGTAGTAATAGCCAGGGACCTAAGCTCTGCAAGACCTTGCTGGACTTGCGACTTGTAATCATGCTTTGAGTGCTCACGATGCCCATTCATAGTGTTCGACAGCTCTCCATAGACTTTCACAGCTTCCGTTGTGTACTGAACCTAAACAAAAAGCAATATACTTCATAAATTAATTTTTTGCTTTAAAAGTATATTTTCATATCATTCTTACACACGCCCACACACAGACACACACATACACACAGGGTCTGAAAGTTCAATGACATATAATATTATGGTTTATGAATATAACAAGAATGAATTATAAAGTAATCCTATTATCTCTTTGTTATAGTTTCAGGTGTATGATCTTCAGGGCACCAGGTTGCAAATGTAAAAAAAAAGGAAAAAAGAAAGCCTAAATAACATAGCCAAGTAAATGTTCATTGAGGTCCTATGTGCTATTCTACCGTTTAAGGGGTTGCCTCCCAGCCCATTTCAAAGGGTGAGGTTAGAGAGAAAGGGGGAAATGCTTCACAAGCAAGCTGTTTCTGTGGTACTCTCTACAGCTTTTTTTTCCTTTCAAAGAACTAAACTGAACAGCAAATACCTAACCTCATAAACCTTGACATTTTCAAAATTTCACCTGTTGTTAAGCTAAAACAGGAGGTGAATTCCCCTTCCCATGGTAACCACGGTTTAAAAAACCCAAAGAACAGACAAACTTAATACAGAAGCAAAGTTGTCTTTACTATTTTTACCCATCGCAGATGCTGATGTGAAAGGAGTCCAAAGTATAGCAAATTTTACCTGAGACTTAATGAGAGCTTCAAGAGAAGGTTGGAAGTAGTCTGCCCGGTTTTCAATCATTTTCGGAATGTCTTCACACACACTGTTGTTCTGACTGGTGAAGTCTGCTTGGGCACTTGTCAAAGCTTTCTTACTCTGAAACAATATAGACAATCAAGAAAAAAACTAAGTCAGTGCACGCCATAATCAGAAAACTTTTGGGTCTTCAAAACAAAAGCATAATGTGATCTGATTATAAAATCATTTTTAAAGAGGAGGTCTTGCCTCTTTTCTCACGGGACAACTTCCAATGAGCACAATAAAAAAACTCTCATTCTAATTATCAGTTGTGTAACCAAACTGCTAATCAGTAGTCCATAAGTTTCATGCACCCTAAAAATTTCATTCTGTTAAAATTAAAATGACTATGGTAACCTTCGATGTTACAGAGTGCATATGTTTCTGTGGGGCTGCACAAAAATATCTTAACTGGGTGAACATTTTACAAGTCTCTTGAATTTCTGACTTCCCTTCCTCTCTATTCTCTGTTGTTTTAACAGTCCAATTCCTATGAAGATAAAATAAAAGGCCACCAAGCCTGATATTTGTCTCTCTATTCAGTCTTTTTTTTTAGATAGTAGAGTAGACCACTGCAGGGAAAGAAGGCAAAAGTTATAAACAATAACAGTCATATACTAACAAAGCTAACTCCATTTTTTTGGGGGGGGGGGCTAAAGGCTAAAGGCTAAAGGCTCAGAAACCGAATTACGTTTTAAAAATTCTGATAAAACTAAAATACCAGTGTGCAATTTAAACCATCTGTAGTTGTGCAGCTTACAGTGTAAGTATAATGATTTACTTTTGTTATTCTGTGCCTTGTTCACTTAATCACAGATCACAGAACTTGAGCCAATGTTCCATTAGCCACAGTCGCATGTTACAAAAACCCCAAAAATACTCAACGCCCCGGAAGCACGACAGAGGAGCGCATAAAATCTCATTGCATCATAGCCATGGATCTAAAAAGTGGCAGCATTCATTTACTTTACAAATGCAGCTAATTCCAAATTATTTTTTACATGACGAGCAAGCCAAAATGCTGCTGTGACGTAGGGCGTTCATCATGCCTTGCCTAGGGCAAGGACCAAAATGACAAACATCGTTCAAGGTAGGTTGTATTCTGCCTACTGCTTCTATTAGATGCAAATCGTACAACAAATCGCAGAATGAAAGTAAAACCCAGAGTCATAAAGCTAAAATAGCATTCAGAAGACGACACTAACTTCCTTGAAAAGAAAGACAAAAATAAGAATTGGCTTCCAGCACTCCAAATATATCCTCCTTATACAATATTCAAAAGGGTATTGTGGGTCGGTCCTCTTCAAGAGGTCATCAAGGACAATGTGTGAACAACAGTTACTGCTTAGGAGGCATGAGACACACACCAAGGAACAGACTCTAGGAGGGGCGCGACCAAAGGTGTGAAACATAACCAGTTATTGATTCCCTTCCCCTGTGAAAAGGTAATTATATCACTGTAAAAGTACAGTCTAGCCTGCCTTAGCAGTCACCTCTCCAGGGCAATCATCTGTACCAACAGTCACTGTTCTGTGACACCCTTGCATTTTTCTTATATTTTTTACTGAATAGACAGAGCCTATGTGTTGTTATATGTGGTTTACATGTGCCATTTGAGAGTTCATTTTCATACGTGTTGTAAGTGACCACAACTCAGACCATGCCCATAATATCCACTTGTCTATCTGATACTTTTTTCTGTCATCTTGAATGACAATGATGAACAGGAGAACATATTGCATTAAAGGAACAAAACTTGACTACTGAACAAAATACTATAAACGATAATAATCAGACATTTCGACTGATCAGTGTAAGACTCCATCATACGTTATTTTTCAAAATGACATATTATAGTAGTCTTACACTAAGCAGTCGATTTGGGCTCAAAGAACACAACTGATAAACATGTAACCGAACAAAAGAAATAGAAAAAACCCTGAACAAACAACAGAATTTGAGTTCTACAAGCCCTAATATTCTATATAGCTACCTACAAGTGTGATCCATGAGCATTAAGCAAGGGAACGGATAAGACAATAAAATCTTATTTGAGGTGCAATGTTACATAAGGTTACCAAAACTAAAGGTGCTCTTAACGCAAAAAAGACCTGATGTTTAAATTCTGAAAGAACTAGAATATAAGTTTATTACTGTTGCTATTGTTGTTAATCCAGTAGCCCTTGAGGTAGGGGCAGGAGAGAGAAAGAAGTTGCAGTTGGAAATCTTGCAGTATGGAACATTAGAAAAGTAAGAATAAACGGTAAACTGGCTCCTTGACATAATTAATAACAATAAAAATTAACACTTCAGTCACCTAAAGAAACATAAACAGTTTTGAAAAGGACAAATTTGAAAGACAGTTCCTAGAAATGTGGCAGACAGTGTTTAAAAAGAAGACAAAAGTAAAGACGCCACTGAACAAGTGGAAGTAAGCATCATCGAGGCTGTAGGTATGGTGCTGGAAAGAATCGCTCTTACTCTTAGTCTTAATCTTAACCCGCTGAATCCAATCTACGAGATACGGTAATAGTTGTAGCAAAGTACCCAACCACAGAATCGAGTACGAACCACTTATCCAGGTTTTTATTGAAAATAATCGGTCGCTTGGACAAGAAGTAAAAAAACAAACAGTGCCACGGCTATTTTTGTGTTTGTTAAAATACATGAACCATGTTTTTAGTTTTGTTTTAGGCATTAGCGGCAAAGAAAGTGAAAGTAGACGTAAATCTAGAAAAACAAGGCGATAGGATTGATTTTAGTACTTGAAAACTTCAAAGAAAAGCTAGATCTAGACCATAGATTTGCTATAAGTTGCTATGGGTAAATCGAGTGCCGAAGAAAATATTGTTTTCTCAGCTCTTTCCTTCCTCTTTCTCTCTAATAATACTAAAAAAAACATTCAAAGTAAAATCTAAGCCAAATTTCATATTGATACCTTAAATAGTTTGGGCACAATGCATGTCTAAGGTTAGTGTGTCGAGTTCATACAGATTTTTTGCCAGCGGATCGCGGCAAACCAGGTGGACACAAGTGCACTGACCGCGGCAACACAGGGTGAATTGGTTAAAGCAGCTGTCAGGAAGGCTCCGAATAGAGACATGCTACGATAAAAAAAACCCACCTCAGAATAAACCTACAGAGTGTCCATCCATTTGATTGACATTCTTCCTGTTTTAGACCCCACTGGCCACAAACAGGCACACTGAGGTAATGTATTTTGAGCTACAAAAACAAGCAAAAATAGTCAGAAGGGCAGAGCATATAAATATAGATGTCACAACTCTCTGACACCTTGCTCTTGTAAGCAAGAAGGAAAGCCTTGTTGTGCAGCCATTTAACTCTTTCCACCGACACAGCGCGCTCCACATGTTCACCAAAAAAGGAATTAGAATCGGAATTGAAAACATTAGATCTAGCTCATTCGTTACCCGCATTCTCATCATGGCGTAAGAGTAAAGCAGCACTCATACTAGGTCTACTCTACATTTTTCAAAAAAATTTACTCCAATGCTTATACAGTGGAGTCCACTTATAACGAGTCCTGAAACAACCAGAAGTCTGCTATAAAGACACTATTCTAAAACCCTGTTTTTTCCCTTCTTTATCTTTGTAAATAAAATACTGCTATTGCGCAATCAGTCACGCGAGTCGGTTATAGCGGATTAATGCTGCTGCTGGGTGCAGCAGACAGACCAATTAATAAACATATATAAAACCTTGCCAGTTGAGAAAGTTGTTGGTGATCCAGCGAAACAAAGAACGAGAGAGCCCTCGCGAACCAACAATGAAAGCCGCAGTGAATGAGTGGGGAGGGTGTGGCATGCGCAGACAAGCAGAACGCATCGCGTGATAGGCCAGCCCAGTCTAGATTATCCAGGCATACCGTGCCTCTCACTTCTCTGGAGTGGGATGGAGAGGTCACAATGCTGTGATAGATGGAGTGAATGTACGACGTGCGCAAGCAGACGTAACGCACCACAGGGTGTGGTGGGGTGGGGAACAACACAGCGGGCAAGTTAGCCTAGAGCCAGAGCCCCTTCTTTCTGATCGCCAAAGCCGATTTGTCAACATTGCTGGTGCTAGAGAAAGAAACCTGATTCGATTTTGATCAAGTAAGACCTTGAGATCATGTTGAAGAGAATCATCATCAGGGGAAATACAAAAAGGAATAAACAGAACACCAAAATCATAGATTAGGCCAACTTTACTATTTCCCTTGAATTTATTACTGGATCCCTAATAACGAGAATCCTGCTATAACGGACATTTCGCACGGGTCCCCTCCCTCTCGTTATAACAGGATTCCACTGTATACAAACTGATTTTCCACCTCGAAGACAGAGACCAAAAAAATTATGTAAAGACGCAGGACATACCAGAGTCACAACCCCCCTCTTCCTCCACCAAACATCTGCTGTGAGCCTTGATGATAAGTTTCCTGTCAACTATCTGTCTGTTGGATCAGGTTTTCCCCTCTCCCTCTCTGTCTGTCAATATGTCTGTTTTCCATCTGTCAGTGGCCGCACAAAGCACCTGCGACTCATGCATGAGAGCATCTAAACACTACTCCCCATGCACTGTACCTCACACTGGGCACACACCTAACACTGAAACAGAGCGACACCAGCAAACTGTTCTAGTTTTTTCCTTCCTACTGCTGCAAACTTTCAAGTCCCCACTGGCACAGCATAAATAATTAAGGTGGCTTGCTGCTTTTGTCCTAATGTCAGGGCTAACCAGGGATATTTAGGAGATATTCTAGATGAAAAATATAGATACGTACGAAAAGTGGTAAAACCATCTAATTGTCACACTGTCCTTTTTCTTGTGCACTCACCGAACTTAACTTGACGACATTCTGTCCCGTCCTGTCCCGGTCTTGGTACTTATTCACCTTGTCTTGACACTTCTGGAACTCCTGGAATTTACCATCCAAATATTTGTTGAGTTGATTTGTAGTGCACTGAACATTCCCGAGAACAGAAAAATTAAACCCATACTTATCCTCTGTCTTATTAATGGGAAAGGTGATAAACGCAAATTCAGTTGATATATATTTTAGACTAACATTCACATGCAATAATTCAAAAAGAATTTTGAAAAGTAAAAAAAAAAGTAGAGAAACATTATTTTAAAACTTAACAGAAATAGAACATTTTGACTATTCACAAAAATGTTGACTATTTAGAAAATGCTTTAACTAGCCGAGAAATTAGTGGCATTACATGATACTATCACAGAAAAAAAAAATTGATTGCAAAATGAAAAATACATTAAAATATGTGAGGAAGCATGGTGAAAACAGGCGCTCGTCAATATAATTAAAGTGAAGAAACTGGCATTTTCCGCAGGTTTGTGATCTTTTACAGAATTTTCGTTTTTTGGCTTATCACCTTTCATGCCCATTAAAGAACACATTTCTGTGTAGATTTTACTGAAAAACGATAAAAGGCACAAAATGGTAAATTTTCAGTTTCCACTGACTATGTCGAGACACATATGTGAGGCATCATGGTAAAATCGGGTGCTCGCCAAAATAGTGAAATTGAAGAAACATATTTTTCCATTAGTTTGGGAATTCTTATTGAATTTTCGTTTTTTGACTCAACACCTTTTATGTAATATGGAAACACATTTCCATGTGAATTTTACTGAAAAACAAATAAAGGCCCAAAATATGAACATTTTCAGTTTTAAAGGACTCTCAAATTATTGAAGTTACCAAACTCTGGCAGTCATTTTACCACTGGGACCAGGTGACCCCCCCCCCCCCCCTCCTTCAATTGCAAATAAAATTATTTGTATTCTAGATAGATGAGTGTTTTCTTAATTGAAAGAAAGGTAAATAAATAAGCTTTTAGATGATACTAAAATGGCCAAAAACTGACGAGCGCCTGATTCCACCGCGTCATAACATATATCTCCATGTGACTAGTGACTTTAAGAGTATGTTTGCTTGTATCTAAAAACAACTTATTCACAAACTAAATTCAAACTGACAATTCAAAACTGAAATTCTAGCTCTACTCAGTAGAAAGAAAGGAAAGAACATTTCAAACATCGAATAAAAAATAAGCCATATGCATACAAATATGTTGCATTGTGGGAGGAAGAAGAGGAGGAGGAGGAGATGATAGAGGACAAGAAGTAGTAGCACACTCAAAACTTGCCTGGAGGGCTTGATCCCTTTTCTTGACTGCTACCTGGGCATACGGAAACATGCTCACAAATCTGTAAATAGAACCAATCTTTACTGAATGATATATATCTATGGCAGACAAAAACTTCACTCAAAATGAAAATCTAAAAAACACAAGCTAGCATGATGAAAAAAAGAGAGTTTGCTATACAAATGTTGACCACTCTAATTAGTGTCACTGTTGTAAGAACAATTAGCAACACAGTTTGACCCTGTTTTACAAGAGGTTCAGTACAAAACATTGGATTTTCACATTTTTTGGTGACAGTAACAATATGGACAAGTTGAATCTTATTTATTTTACAATTCTGAGGACCCCAACCTTTACATTACTTTTTGGAAGAAATCATACTCTTAAGACCTCAAAGTTGAAACGAAGGTAGCACTTGATTTTTTTAAGTACACAATGGAGCCAGATATTCATGATTTTGAAAAAGCATTTATAAAATTGTAGCTTTCAATTGCTGCTGTATATTGTTATAACACACTTCATCAGAATTTTAGAAATGTGAGCACCGCACTTAGGTATAGGTTCAAGCTTCAAGCTGAATGGATGAAAGGAAACAGGAACCCCCAAAGCAGCTGAAAGGGTGGGGTTGTGGCTATGAGTGGTTACTCTAAGGTATCGAATAAGCGTCCTCCCCCCGCGAATTTACTTTTGGCGCACCCCCTCCTCTCCCCTCCCTTATTCCAAACCCTCCGTTTATTATTTTCCAGCAAGCCACGACTGAGGATTATCTGAAACATAATATATAAAATCTAGATATCTGAATGAAACTTTATGTTTTTGTGTGTAAATGGCAAATTACCCTCAGTATTAGTACTGGTATCGGGTTGGCCACCTCAATTCTCTATGCATTTAAAAAACTTTTTTACATTGGTTTATATATTTTTTTAATGAAACTGGTTTGTTCCTAAATGGGAAAAGTTGTCACAGTAACTTACTTATATTTCATGATTTCTTGTTCTTTTATTCACTGAAGGAGAAATAAAACAGGTCTGTTCCTACTAGTACAGGTCATGAAGTTGAATATGCCACGCCAACCCCCCCCCCTCCCGCTTATTAAATTTGGACCACTTGTCCACACCCCCCGTCTACCCCCCCCCCCCCCACCCCCGTTTATTCGATACCTTAGAGTAGTATGCTCAGTTTCACAATAATGTCCACGCGTTCTGTTGTTGCTAGGACATTGAACATCTGTTTCTTGTTGACGCTGAATGTCCTGGCAACAGTAGAAATGCGCAGAGTATGCCGATGGTTCAACTTGTCTGATACTGAGTTAAACCTACCAACCATCTTGCGTGGAGACGATGATCAAAAGTTATTGCTGCTTTTGGTAAACACAGATCTAAACTTCATGAACAAAAAAAAAGCAACAAAAAAAAGCCTCTATGTGTTCAGGAAAAGATGCACAATTTTCTGTTTCTTAATATGGGTGCTGTGAACACTAATTGAAGCATCAAAGTATAATTTTGAAATATGACCTTTTTTTTAAAGAGTGCTTAGTATTACTTGAGTGCTAGAGTTTTTTTTAGACAATTAAAGACTTGTACTTTTTAAAATATCACAGTATATTAATTTTATTTTCGTTTAGCAGGTAAATTCCAAAGATGTACTGACAGCTGAATTGTCGTCGGTTAGTCACTCTTGCAGTGGCAGTCGTTAGGCAATACTTAATAGTTTAAACTCTAAGATCTATATTATACTGAAGGGGTGCAGGGAGCTCTGGACTAGATAATTCTTCACTTCTATTGCTCCCACCACTTTGTGAAACCTGTAGCATATAATATACTAATATAACACTTAATAATACACATTGCTACTCACTTTTTTAATGGTTCTAATACTGTGCGATGCACTACAACATTCTGAGGAGACAAAACAGAAATAAAAATGTTTGAGTCAGTCCATGAATGGGCACTAACACCAATCAAATGTTATTGCGGCTTTTGGTAAACACAGATCAAAACATCATACAAAAAAACACGGGGGGGGGGGGGGGGGGAACTTTCTTTCTTGCGACAGTTTTGGTCCCTCAAATTTCTAACCGGAGACACAAAACAAACGGTTTGGTGGAGCTGAAGTCAGCCATCGTCATCCACAGCTTTCCCTATTTCATGTTTTTTTGCTTTAGTGTGAGTATTACAGTACTTGCCACACAATTACGTCCTATTAGTGCTGAAGCTTAGACTAAGTTAGAGGTGTCACAGAGAGTAAAGTTGTTCCCGCATCCGATCCGGACACTGGGGATTGCCTTGTTAGTGAGACAACTTCCTGGGCCTTCGGCATATTGTGGTAGGGTCACAGAGAGAAATAAACACAAAAAAGGAGGAAAGAAAAGGAAGATAGATGTTTGATAGGAAAGAAGTAGCAAACCAGCCAGTAACCCACTATGACAAAGATGTGCACTTAAAAAATGTATCAACATATTGAAATGGGCTTTTAAATAGATATATAAAAGATGTTGAGCAAAAAAACAAAAATTCAATAAAAATTGCCAGACCGGGAGAAAAATGGCGTTTTCTTCGATTTCATTACTTTGGCAATACCTGATTTCACCACAATACCTCACATCTAATAATATGGTTTAACAACCCCTTTGGACAAAATAATCCACAGAATAGGCAGGGCAACAATAAGATTAAAAAATGAGAAAGAAAACGATCAGCTCACAAGCAGGATGTCAAAATCTACGATACAGTATAACACGGATAGAGCGAACACAGAAGACTCGAAATCACTCATCCGTCGAAGTGAGCCAACGTTTCCGTTACTTTTTTATCTTTGTAAGAGAAAATTACGCGAAGCTCAAACCCAAACACGGAATAGATGAACAAATTACATCGCTGTAGAGGCCTTAAGTCAATGTCCTTTGATGTGCACTTAAGACAAAATAATAATAATTTTTTTGTTTTTTTTAAACGGAAAAAGGCAAGGGGTAAAATACCACCTTCCCCATCCACAGAAGCAGCTAGCTGTTCTATTTTTAGCACTCTGCTCGACACGCACGCGCGTGCACACACATGCAAACATACACACATCATGGAGCACCCCATTTTTCATTCACCATGGCTTCAACTTCAAATAGATATAAAGCATAACAAGAGCAAACACTTCTCTAATCTACCCCGCTACTGCTCCTCATCACCATCGCGCTCATCGCTGGCCCTGGCGGAGGAAGGGAAAATGGACGGACTACCCGAACCAATTCATTTCTACCGCACTTATTCATCAAAGGGCCATAAAGAAACAATTTTTGCTTCTTGCCTTGATTCTCTGACACAGCTGATGCCATAACACTGTTCATGTATCCCTTTAACTACGGATCCCTCAAAACAACCGAGGCCATTCGCGACGAATTCCAGCTATCTGGATTATACTGCATGCGCAAAAAACTTGACCAACTGATAGGGTTCCGATATCAGATTGGGGCACAAAATTGGGACTGCCAATGTACACATATCACTTTATATTTAAGGGATTTCCAGAAGAAAAAAAAATGTCTGAGAATATCACCCGCTGCAACTCATACTATGGGTTATACAATTCTACTAGATCATTATGGCGCCGGTGGCCTAGTGGTTAGTCTCTCTGACTTGCAACCATAAGGTCGAGGGTTTGAGTCCCGTCAGGGGCCCGACATTGTGTCAGTGGGAAAGGCACTTTACACAGATTTTCCTTGTTTCACCCAGGTAAGATTAAGTACCAAGCTATGGACAGTGAAAGACTGTGTCAGTGTGTTAGTGTCTGAGCGCATGTAATCTGCAGCTTGCACTGTATGCATTCCAGGAAGCCAAGAAAGTTTCTGAGTGATCTAGGGTCTGATGGGGGGGTAATAATAGTTGTAAAATACACTGAGCATGTTGCAGAGCGTGGTTATGTGTTAAATAAATGCAATTATTGTTTTTCTTCTACTTATTATTCTTATTCTTATTAGTTTTATTATCAATATCATTATTATCATTATTATAATATCACTCCCACAAACTAGTAAAGCAAAAGAAATGTATTTTTTATCTATGCAACTTTCATGACAAAAAATCTTTATTACATTCATTACAAATAAAATTCCCGTTCTGCGAATTAAACAATATTCAATTAGCATTAAAGAGATTGAGGACAATATAAAAATATTTTCATCTTTATTGTATTAAATTTATAGAAAAATTTCCCTATCTCTCCGGGCGTCTTTCTGATACATTTTTCTCAATCATTCTTTGTGTCCCTTTCTTCTTTCTTTTGTCTGTTTCAAGACCAAGTTAAAATTCTTTTTAATCCAACCCTATGGGGAATCAAACTCGGACCTCTAGCATGACAAGCGGGGATATCCACCACTATACCACCAAGGACGCACTACATCAGCTGAAAGATGTCTATAAATAGGTGGAAATCAGAAACTTAAAAACATGGATGCTGGTGTAAACAGCCCAAACTTGTTTGTTAGATAAAAAATAGTACACACTCTTGTATTTGATTTTCGACTACAAAAGGGCATGGATGAGGGGGTCTCAAACTTGAGGCCTACAGAATGATATTTTGCAACCCCTACTTGGCATCAAATTTTAGTGTAAATGCAGCTTGAATATTTTTTTCTCCCTTGCAGCTTTTCGTCGAAAAAGTGTCCTTGACTTTTAAATAATTTTCAATAATTCATGGGCTGCCATTGCTCAAGTTCAATAAAGCTTCCAGCGCTATTTGTTGACAAGTTAGCAAACGTGATTTAGCTACGTTTCCCATTTGGTTAAACATTACTTGGAACTTTTTTTAGAGGGATACTTGATTCGGCCCACATGTGTCCAGACTCTACCCCTAACGGCCCCCTGGGTATTTGAGTTTGAGATTCCTAGCGTAGACTGAGACGGTATCCACTTTAAAGTAAAATTTCAGAATGACTGGAGGTCAAATAGCCTGCAGGCTTGATGAAAAACCAGGCACTTAAAAAAATATTACATTGAGGCTGCAATAACCCCCCCCCCACACACACACTTAGTTCCTGAAATGTACTGATCTTGAAGTACTCCCCTGAAAATCAGACACCTGAGCTATGCAAAACAACATGATGTTCTGCAGAAATAAAATCGGCCACAGACAAAATATCACCAACTCAGAAAAGTGTGGTCAGATAGGCAATACTATAAACATTCTGCTAAAGCATACTGGTGTCTGTCTCAGTTTAAGAAGTTTCAATCTCACCCAGCAAAAATGTTCTGTCCCATAAAACATGATACATTTGTACATCGCAAAACTAAACAAGAAAATAGAAATTGATTTGTACTTTTTGTAGACCTCTAAAAGTAATTAAATTCGCTTAGCTTATCAACATCATTCACAGCACTGTTTTAAGGCCACAAAAACAAACAAACCCTGTTTTGTCCTCAGAATGAGTTGAGGTTGGAGAGTTGTGAGGCAGGATACAAAAAAATATAAATCAGTTTTATCTCTCCAATGAAATTGTATCTTATCTTGGTGGGAAACACTGTAATTTTCACCTTCAACAAAAGAGCACATGGATTTAAAACAATAACTCGAGAATATACCAGATCTGTCATATGCATGTCCATCTTGACCAGGGCAGAGTCCCAGCCTTCTATCTGTGAGCGAAACTCATCCTCTGACTGACAGAGTGGTGTGGGCAGCAGGTCTTGAGTCAGCTTCCTCTCAGTCTTGGCAAGGGCTGAAATTATATTAACAATAATTTTTATTTATTTGCCAAGGTACATGGTGCACTTTTTTATAGACGAGCAGCAGATTTCATAAATGCATGATAAAAAGGATTATGGATTAACACAAAAACTCGTCGTTATCTTCACTTTTTGGGTTGGTGTTGTACCATGTGCCCCAAAATCTGATCATTTCAAAGGCAGAACACTAAGCCCTGAGGTAGGAATAATGAAGAAGGAAGAAGGGAGGAAAGAAGACAGAGACTACATATCAAACTAAATAGGATAATGCATGCACAAGTGAGCATTGATGTTCTTGTTATTTCTGCCTACTATACCCGGAGCACTGGGTTTACTTACTACCCCAAACCAATTTGGGAACCAAACATGATCAGGCAGTCAGATGGCTTGCAAATAACAACAAATGAGGGCAACTTGTGAATCCTTTAGAAAAGAAATGGTGGAAGCAGTGAATTATCAACTTAAAACTATATGGTAGATCTATACCTCTGTTCATATCGGTGCAAATAAACATTTAACAATATGATGAATTAAATGGTGTTTTACATATTCATATTATTATCTCACCCTATCATTTCTTTGAAATCTTTCTGCCTTTTCTTCTATATTTCTACATCACTTGTATCTCATCCTATATGCTCAGGCAAAGTAGCAGTGACAAATCAAATAGAATTACCAAGTCTGTTAGTGTTATAATGCTCAATTCCAAGAATAAATAACTACATCTTTTTAGTTTTGTCCCAGATGAAACTCAAAAAACATGTTACCATTGTTAGCCTCAGTCATCCTCTTCCCATCTTTGTATAAACGACGAGTCAACTCTTCCAGCCTGAAATTTGAAAAAAAGATTACGTTTACAAACTTCCCTTTGGACATCTACGTTCATGTGGACAAAAATATCCCTGTTTATAACAAGAACAATTATATTGTAAATTGCTGAAAATAGACTGGAGTTACTTCTAGCTTATCACAATAAATAAAGTAGCACAGTTTGTCACAAGGTTCAAATATATCTTGTTTTAATGGTAAATTCCTGGCGTACTGGCACTGAAACACCTTGTGGAGGTTTTCATTTCATACAGCTCACTATCTACAGCTTAAACAATTCTAAAACTTTTTTCTACTCATAACCTACTTTGCGTACAGGCATGAAATGGGAAAAAATTGGCAGCTTGGTACGATGAAAAGACAAGAACAGTCATACTGTATTACCAGGTAAAGAGTGTTCTCCAGATAATAGGCCTGATTAGGGTGTTCAAAGTTCTCCACTCAAATCTACATCGACTAGTATTTCCTTTGTACAGATATCAAAACTTTCTAAATATGGGCCTGCACTCTTTAGCTTTCCCTGAACTTTTTCCCTCCAATTTTCCTTCTAAATGCCAGATGTTCTGAGCTATTCTCATGATATAAATTTTTAATGTTAAAGGAACCACAATTGTCTTTTCTAATAGCTTTCTTGAAGGATCTTCAAGATGAGATTACAACGTAGCAAGACCAAATAATGCCCTGTACCATATGTGAAGCGTGCTGACAAAATGAGTTACTTCTAGGATTCAAGCATTAATGAAACAGATACATCACGTTTATAGGTGAAGTTTTTACAATTTATAAGTATAAAATAATAATAGACAGGTTTTAATTAAAGAATATAGCAGGAATAGAAAACCTACAACTTTCAACCTAACGCCGATTTTTGGCCAATACAGTCGAACCTGTGTAAGACGGAATCGCAAGGGAGCGGGAAAAAAATTCCGTCTTAGACAGGGGAATTTATGGGGGAGGGGGGGGGTCTATGGCCCAGCCGATGGGATCAAGGATCACTTGTCCAATCGGCAAGCAGTGGTCAAAACTTCACACCTCTCAGCTGCTATCCTGTCTGATAATGACATGTGTCAGTCTTACTTATCCAATTACCACCAGTGCTTGCCTTTCATGGGACCACTGTTTGACCTATTAAAAAACAGAAATGTTTGAACATCTCCTTTGCTTCCACCCTTAGCCCCACCCACCAATGCCACCCCTCACTGCCATCATAGTAACAACAATTCGAGGAACTCGTTTCTCAGCAGGCCACACGATCAGGGCGGCAGGCATTGGTCAATCTAATTTCACACCTCTTGCTTCTGGCTACCCAGGAAAGTTTCCGTAGTGGCTCGCTACTCGAGCACTCTCACACGCAGTCGTGAGATATCACACCCACACTACACTGACCATCTGCAGCACTCAGTGCTCACATGATGGGGTAACATAGGGTAACTTCTACTCTACCCCCATTGCACTCCTACTCCCCTTCCTCGCCCAGCGGCATGGCCATGGCGTTAAGTTTAGAGCCGGCGGAATAAAACTTGCGAGTTTTGTTTCAAATCGGGGCTGAGCGGGCAAAGCATTTTCCGTCTTAGCGGATTTTTCTTTCCGTTTCTGCATTGGACAGGTTTCCGTTATACACAGGTAATTAAAGAGGAATATATCAAGGGGGGAGCGGGGAGATTCCGTAAAGACGTTTCCGTTTTATACAGGTTTCCGTTTTATACAGGTTTCCATTTTATACAGGTTTCCGTTAAGGCAGGTTCGACTGTATCTCCATTTGTCGATTGTGAGAAGTAACTCATTTTGTCAGCACACCTCACATATATATTGCCCAGCTTTGACAGTGCTTATAAAACATATAATGATATCAGATATACGTCTCCTTTGACAATACAGTAGAAAGCAAAAGATATTCTCCAGCACATACTCCACCACCATATAGCCACTGGAGCTAGCAAGCTCCTCTCTCCAACACTTCTTTTGTCTCATGAAACACACACACAAAAGAAAAAGCATATACAAGACAAGGAAACATAAAAAGAACTACAAAGATGAGATTTTCAATATATATGTAATAAAAGTATTGTTGAATGAATTGGGAACATGGAAACTAAAAAGCAGATGGTAAACAAACTTCAGTCTTTTATCAATAAATGCCTGAAAGAACATCATGAAAAGTTACAGGATGGACTTTATCGGAAATTGTCTTTATGGAGGAGAACTAAACAACAAGCAGCAGGCAGTGAGATCAAGAAAAGAAGATGGCAGTAGACTGTGCACACTCTTAGGAAGCCAGTCCACAACGTGACCCAGTAAAGCCAAGGGTGAAAACCCAAAGGGAAAAGGAAGAGATGAAGGCTGATCCATCTGGGAATGAGATCCAGAGTAGGATCTTAAGACAGATGGGACACAGCTGGCTTGAGGTAGAGAGGACGGCCCAGAACAGAGACAGATGGAGAGCCCATCTTGACGGCCTATACCCAATACTAGGGTAAACGAGGAATAGAGAGATATATGAGGTCTGTCTCAGAATAAAGTTTCCCTCCTCCATTAAATCAAAAGTACGAAACCTACAGCCACTAAATTTTGTGACGTCATGACATCATGTCTAAGAAATCTCAATGCCAAATTGCAAGTGCATTGGTGAACAGGTCATAGAGCTGTGACGTGTCAAGTTTGGTCTTCTTACACACTTTGTCCAAGGCAAATTCGACGAAAATGGCTGAGCAAAACATTAGTGCAACCTTCTCATGCTACGACGTCCAAGTTGTAATCAAATTTTCAACTCTTCTTGGCAAGTCTGCAACTGAAACCCATGGTAATTTATACAAAGTAATAGGGAATAATGCCCCATCAATTCAAACAATAAGGAGATGGATCAGTGAGGTTGAAGGTGGGAGGTCTGACATAAAAGATGAAGCACACACAGAAAACACGGGCAGAGAAAGGTGATGCACATTGGGTTTTTTTTCCACATGAGCGGCATCATACTATCATACTGAGCTGGCTAGTCACAACTGGTGTAACTGTCAATGGTGTCTACTACACAGGTTCGCCATCAAATACAAGTTGAGACCTGCGATCCGGAAAAAAGACCCGCTTTGCTTGAAGAAGGCATCATCTTGCATCATGACAACGAGCCTGTTCACAAGTCCCGAGTTGTGGACGAGCTTTTTGAGGACTACTTGTGGGAATTATTGGAGCACCCGCCCTATTCGCCCTATCTCGCGCCACGCAACTTTCACCTCTTTCCTAAGGTGAAAGAAATGCTGCGAGGTCAGCGATTTGAGGATAAGGACCGCATTCAAGAGGATAATATGAGAAAAGCACTCGGGACCTTGGACAAACGATCACTAACCACTGTCTTTGATCGCTGTATACATCAAAAGGAGAAATGTCTTGAACTTTATAGTTCCTACGTTTAATAGGTATTTGAATAAGCTTTCTGTTAATACCAAATACAAGGCGATTTACAATTATATGTGAGGACAGCATGACAGGGAAACTTTATTCCGAGACAGACCTCGTATATGCAGGAGGCATATTACCTAAACCTTGCTAAAGTGGATTTAGTATAGTATAGTATAAGGTTTTACGGCGCTCGCAACTGATAAGGTCATATGAGCGCGCTTAAGTGGATTTTCCATCAGAAATCATTTCACCCACAATATAAGAATCTTAACATGGACAGGCGTCATTCTGATAAAGACAAAAAAGGATCTTATAGTATAACTTGACAGACCGCTATTCACAATTTCTAAAATTCCAAAATACAAGCACGAATAATTCATAATCACGAGTCATAGTGCAAAAAAGTGTTGCTGTATTCCGAAAGATGCAAAAATCATGACAAAACATTTTTTAAAGAGAAGCTCACATTATGAAGAGTTCTATGGCATATTGGAATATTTATATTAGACAATATGACGGCAAAATTGAGAACTTACAATAACAATGACAATAGAAAAGAAACAAACCATATACTAGAGAATCTTCAACATCCTTATAATGTGGTGGAGTGTACGTCAATAACAGACAAATTCATGTATCCAAAAGAAGCAACACACATGGCAAACATAAACAAAAAGAGCCAGAGAATAAATGTGTGTGTGCCTAAAGAAAGGTACCAAAAGTCGCAGCAGACCATTTTCAGCTACAGGCTGATAATGACGTTTCCCTAAAAAAATTATAGTTCCATCATTTTTTAAGAATGTTTTAAAAGAGTTTTCATTCATATGACTTTAAATATTTCATTTTGAATAATTTTGAGGGTAGCGTGTGTTTTAAAAAGATCATGAAAAAAAAGGTGTTAAAATCTATTCTATGGGTGGTTGTCGGGTGCTCTAATGATGTTTGCTTCTTCTTTCCTATCAAACATCTATCGTCCTTATCTCCCCTTCATCTTTTTTATGTTTTTTACACTCTTGTAACAGCTCTAATCTTCTGGTGCTCATATGATCTTATGCAGTTGCGAGCGCCATAAAACCTCTACTAAAACTAAAAATCTATTCTTGGAGCATGTTTTCTTTTCCCCGCTATGTTTTACCATTGACTTCTAATCATAATATTGATCTCCACTGAAAGCCAAATTTAAAATGAATTTTTCATAAATACATTAGAAACATTTGAATCTTCATTTTTTAAAAAGTTTTTAGGTGTTTTAAACTTAAAAGCTAATTTTCTCAAAATTAGATTTTTATACCCTACCTCGCAAAATGTGCAATATCTCAAAAACTACTTGAGATATCTCAAAAATTCAAAAACCACTGTGTTCAACATTAAGTCGAAATGGTTAAAGTCCGACTTTTGGTACCTTTCTTTAGGCACACACACAAAGGTAGAGTCTTTCAGGTAATGATAAATAGAAATATTATCCTTACTCATCCAGTCGTTTCACTTCCCGCTCAAAGTCTCTTTGTGCCTGCAATACAGGTACAAAAAAGAAACAAAACAATGAAAACCATTTTGTTCATTGAAACTACGAACATTCGTCAAAATACTGTATGTTTATTGTGACTAACAAAAAGTAAGCAGTGCATTTACTGTACTAACACAGAAACAAACATATTTTATCCTTGAGTAATATTCAAAAACACAAAGTAAGAAATATTTCATCATGACTAAGAAAAACAATGATAAAACTATGAGATGCCTGGTCTAACACAAAGCATCAGAAATGGATTGTTTATCTCATTCTATGATTATCTTGAGTTAATAGTAGTTGGAATATGTAAAGAATGCATTTCCTTAAAAGACCAAGCTTCAGATGTAGACCATCTCTTTAATGCTTTCTCTTGCCTTGAAAGTTACATGAACCTACTTACTGAGACAGCCATGCTCGTCATGGGACGACAAAAATATAGGCACTAATACAAGGATGTGTTTCCCTGATTATCTATTCAAAATTGTCCAATACAGCCACCCACTTTTAAGGGAAAAGTGTATAGCTTAGATAGGTGGACTTCTATCATTATGGTTTAGAAAAAACACAAGGGGGTAAGAGGAAAGTGGTTGTTGGTACAGATGATTGTCTTGGACATGGACAGGAGGCCTTAAGAGCAGGTGCGACTCTATCATACAAAAATATAGTACTGGCAAATGTCATTTTCACTAAAATACACTTGATATGTAAAGTTGTATCACAACATAATAGAGTCTTCATTCTTAAAATCAATATGGGGAGATTTTAACACCCTGCCAAAACACCTGGTTGTGCAAGTGTCCAACCATTCTATCCCTCTCGATCTGATGGAAGAACCTACAGAGCAAAAATATATGGCTAGCCGCGTGATTCAACCGCATAAGTGCCAAGGTATAAATTTTTCAGAAGAAGCCAAAAACTGTTTCATTTCTTTATACTCGTACCTATAAATCTGAAATCCATAATATAATATAATGTATCACGATGGTCTGTAACTAACTACAAAAGTTACAGGACATCTGCGTGATACAACCGCCTAAGTGACAGTATGACGGTGTCTAGGCGTTTGAATCACCTTAATCAACACAACGCCACTCGGCGAGCGCCAATAGTCGCTTGGGCGTTTGAGTAATCAACAAAAGCAAATCATAATAGTTTTAAGAGTAATTATAAAGTTAAAAGTAATTATGAAGTTATTTGGTTGTGTCTTCTGGGGCAGGACTGTTTTTGACCTCATGGAGTTGGTACAAAAGACCATTCATTTTAACGTTCAATTTGTACTGGATGTTTTTGTTCAGTGTGTATCAAAGGTAACGAACGTTTGTGACAACAGGGTCGTTTTTGTTTCAGCCAGATCTGAATGGTAAAGAAATCGAACAATCAAAGTATCAAAGTGTGTGTGTATGTGCGTGGGGGG
>NW_004797314.1:1163521-1165470 GCF_000002075.1 Aplysia californica | reverse complement strand
ATATTGTCTTGCTTTCTTAAAAAGTTCAAAAGTATCCATAGACCAGACCATTTTCAGGGACCTTTCGCTTGCACTGTGTGTGCTGTCCACTTCCATTTGCACTTGTTCCTTTTCATGGTATTTGCGAACAATTTTGTTTTATCTGGTACAAATGTCGCCGATTGTATTGACAATATAAAAATATTTTCCAATAGCCGTACCAAACCTAAAATAAGCGCCCTTAGCTGTCAATCAAAGACTTTTTTAAAAATTCATTCGTCAGTAACATTTGCCACAATTTACCGACTTGGTCGAGTCAGTATTAATATATTCTTTGATGTCATCTTGCCCTTTCTTAACTACTCTACCAAATCTAGTGATAGATTAAGCAAACTGCTTGCACACAATCTTCTGGCTATCGATAAGATTTGATCTGCGAAGTTAGCAAAGGCAGCACTTTGTTTTGATACTACCCTCCAGTCTGTTTAAACAAAAGGTCACATTTTTGTGGGTCACTCTGCCTATGCGACAGGTGAACACCTCAACAAGCCACTGAATCTGTGTGATTCAACTGCCCATTCGCCACAGGGCTGCAAAACTGGCAACTGGGTGGTTGAATCATGTGGAAATTGGGGACAGGCGTGACATAAGTGATTAACTTACAGAAGGATTGAAACACTTTGCATTAATCTTTCAAACTCGGGATTTTAACATGATAAGGCGTATCAAAGGCTAGAGTGCATAAAGGGATCAAAAAGTCATTTTTAGAAAATTTTGTCACTTAGGCAGTTGAATCACACGACTAGCGATATGCGAAATTTGCAGTAGGTACTGTCAGCTTTCTAAATCTATTTTGAGACCTTAATCCATTTGTTATTTATCAATGACCCATTTAAGAGTCACTGACTTTACAATACACGAGAGTAAACAATAAAAATTGCACTTTCCATAACAATTCCACATTTATTAGTAATCTTTAAGTATTGTTTTAGTAAGAGTTTTACGGCACTTGCAACACAATTAGGTCATATAAGTGCTGAAGATTAGACGTTTTACAAGAGAGTAACAAACACAAAAAAGAAAGGGGAGAGAGACAAGGACGATAAGATGTTTAATTGGACAGAAGGATCAACCAACTTAAAACAACATTTTTTCACTTCTAAAATGAAAAAGCCTGATTTAAAACAGATTCTTTAGATACATTGGAGGCCATGAGGTATTCCAACCATGCTCACCTTTTAGGAATGACTCAGTGCTACCTATTGGGGATGTTAGGTCATACTTAAACACTCTTTGAAAGTACACGTCTGAGAGTGTTATGAAGCCTCTTGCAAGAAAGAACAGCATTTGATCAAAATATCATCAAAACTAATCATTTTACATGAAGACTTACCGTTCGCGACAATACACTTTTCTTCGGAACAGACGAAGATGACCGGCTAAATGGATTCCTGAAAATAGAAATTTATAAAACCATGCTCTTCATTCTTATTACTCCACTCCACTCCACCAAGTCTAAATAAAAAGTAATTTGGAAAAATGCCAAAGGATGTAGTATTAATGAAGACTGTTGACTAGCGTGCATATACAAAGAACAGTTTCAGTAGAGGTTTGTATGTATGTATGTATAAGGTTTTACGGCGCTCGCAACTGCTAAGGTCATATGAGCGCGCGAAACACAAGTTGTTCTCCTTTGCAAAAGTTCACTTCACGACTGGTTAACTAATTTACTTTAAAATGCTAAAAAGTTAAAAATATTTAAATTCGGTGTAAATACATTTGTGGTTTAAAACAACCCTTAAGTAACAATAAAATTTTTTAATAATATCAAATTCACTCTACAACTCGCCATAAGGCCTTTATAAAATTTAAAATTCTGCTGGGAACAACGACGGAAAAGATATCCTGCAATTTCTTGCATTTATAATATTTCCTTCGGATCTCTCCAAAGTCTAGACATTCTGTTAAAA
>NW_004797314.1:1158586-1161826 GCF_000002075.1 Aplysia californica | reverse complement strand
ATTATGTATACACACGTCAATAAAATGAAAGGAGATAAATTATACAGAGTACACTTACAGTAGAAGACCACTTGGAGACCTGATGAACCTACACGTAAGCCCAAGCCGTCTATATAGTCGCAGTAAAACGTGTGCGTGCTTGAAGCAGTTTCCGACACAACTGAAAGATAACAAAGTTTGCAAATATAAGTAGGCATCGAAAAAGGTAATACGTATGATTGAAATACGCGGGTGCGGGGGGGGGGGGGCACAATTTACTTATTATGTTACCGATAATCCAATATTAGCTTTGCAATGAAAGAGATAAGGTGACCAAAAAAAAAGAAATTTACACGAAAGATATATATAGCATAGACAGTAAAACGTGTGCACCAATTTTATCCACAGAGTCTGCCAGGATGCTAAAATTATTCTTTCAGAGAGCATAGCACTGTATGAGTCCAACGAAACGACTCTTTCCAACACGGTAAAGTTAGTCAAAAGCTTACAAGCCAGGGAGGGCATTCGATCCAAAACAATTTATTGTCCGCTTCCCTTAGTCGAGTGACAAGATAGTCGTAAATACTTTGGAATCAACACAAATTAGGTACGAACACCCACTTAGGGATTCGAACCAGCGCTACCCGCACCAAAGTCCAGCCCGATGCCTACAGAGCAAACAGCGAATCTTTCAGAGTGTACATTAAACCATGTATGGCCTCTGGCTTCTGTTTCCTTTTTTCCAAATCTAACATCTATCTTTCTTCACATTCTCCATTGTTTGCTGCTGTACCCTTTCTTTTCTTTTCCTCCTCTGCTTCTCACTATCGTCTGACTATTTCTCAACATTTTCTTCCCATAGCTTTCCTCTTCCTCTTTTTCTAAAAGTTATTTCATCATTATCATCATCATCATCATCATCATCATCATCATCATTATCATCATCATCACCACCACAATCACCACGTCCACCTCCACCATCACCAGCTCTATCAACACCATCACAACCAACAACAACAAAAACAGCAACAATAACATCATCAATAAAAAAAAAAGTTCGAGCACTGTAATACTTCAATACTAGGGCTGACTGAAAAATCTTCCCATCCAGATAATACTTTCCCAAAAATTATCACCATGCCTGATCACAAACGTTATACCAAATGCAAGGTTAGGTGGTCTGCTATAAAATTCTACGGGCCTCTAATGGTCTGGAGGTTACGGTATTTCCTTCTCATTCAATAGGTCCCAGGTTCGAAAACTCACAGCTGTGGACAATTTTCTTCCCTAAAATTTTCTCCTTTCAGTTCCTTTCCTGTTCTCTAACAATATTCTGTCGTCTTCTTTCATCTCATCCGCTCTCTACCCCCTCTACCCCCCTCCTCTTTGTCCCCTCCTCTGGGCTCGTGACTTTCTGCAACCTTTCCACTGCTACTCCTTGGCTCCTTCTTACTGCTGTCTTTCAGCCACACCCCTAGCTTTCTCTAGTAAATGCAACAAAAATATCTAAGGTCGCTTGTGCAAACCGCACGTGTTAAAGATTCCTTTGTGGTCCAAAATCGATAAGAGTAGGCTTTGGCCGCCACCCGGGCGGCAAAGCTCAAAATTAATTCCCATCAAATTGGTTAACGTTTAATGAATCCCGTACGCTCATAATATGAACTGATGCTGTTTGCGAGCAATGTAAAACACTTACAAAAACAAAAAGCAACATAGAATTCTACCTTTATTTTGCCACATAATCATCACCTCTGACAACACAGGTGTGCCAGCGAGGATTGCCACTAAGTACGAATCATGAGTTCACCATTATGACCCAGAAAACAAAGAGACAATCCAGGAAATTCAGGGTTAAAGATTCTTTATGTCCTCAAACGCTCAGAATTGCACATTTCATTGGGATAGTGCGCTTGGTTGTGTTTTGTCATTATGAAGGAATAATACGCATAGAATTCTTGGAGCAGGAAAACACTGTTTACACTTATTCAAAATTGAAAATACATCGAAACCTTTGGGCACGTTTAGCCAGAGTTCGGTCTCTCAAAATGGCATTATTTGTTAAGAACATACTGGTCCTAACATGCCAAAGGACTACGGATGCCATAAAACGATTCAGATTCGAGGAGGTTTCCCCACATCCTTTCTATAATCTAGACTTGCCCATTTGGATTTTTATTTCTTTTTTCCAAAGTTAAAAGAACAATTTGGGGGAAATCAATATAACGGCGATGAAGAAGTCGAAGTTGGTAAGTTTCAATTTTCCGCCGACATGATGCATAAACTTGTTCATTGGCGCACCTTTGTTAACAGAGAGAGACTGATTTTCTGAAAATTTAAAGGTAGAAATGGTAGAAATCATTAATTTGGTATAGACACCTAAACTTAATGTTCGTGGCGAGATTATAATGGCAATTGGGATGTAAGTGGCAAGACTATTTATTAAGTCAGCCCTCTTTTATGTTCCAATCACCTATGTCCTGGGTAGTGTCCGGCATACTTATTGCTCCCTTGTACCATTCATACGTCACGGGCAGCACATGAGGGACCCCACAAACTGTCCCACAGGTCAAGGTCACCGACTCCCCGGGATGAAGGAAGACGATCGTTCCGTTGGCAGGCTCCGAAGGAAAGATCTTTGCTTTGTCTTGGAGAGCGTTCGGATGAATACGATAAACAAATATAAATTTACCAACTAAATTAAATAAATAGAAAACAGCAGAATTTTACTACATTATTTCACAATTTTTTAAAAATATTTTCAGGGTTTGGATGAATCTCAGCGGGATAAGGCTTTTTATTTATTTTTTCCAAAAGTACAAAGTTTGGGTGAGATTGCTCCACCTGCTAAAGAGATATTTGAGGACAAGTTGAGCCACGAAATTTTTACCGTACTATAGAAGTTTGGCTTCTTCAAAAGGTGGATGAGACAGGACAGTCTGAAACAGAATTGTTGTGTTGAAAAGTTTTCCATAAATACACTCCCTCATCATCGTTGCATCCCTGGTGATGCAATTGCATTTTTGTCCTGCTTTCTGCTCCTCTCCCTGTTGTGTTGATATATAATGTTGCTCCAATAAATGCAGTCACGAATATCCTGTTCCCATTTCCGTTCTACCTTCTCCTTTTCTCTCCTTCTCCCTCTCATCTCTCATTTTTATTTTTATATGCCAGAGTCAAATCAGTTTTGAGTCCTGATTATTTATTAACTGACGGTTCCCCATGTGAAGTTTTCTGTAGGATTTCATCACTCTATTGGGGGGG
>NW_004797314.1:1155708-1158486 GCF_000002075.1 Aplysia californica | reverse complement strand
CGTGGACTGATCTCACCTCAACCGCCAGGTACCCAGTTTCCCTCCGCACGGGTTGCACCTCACGGTCAACGAGGCGCCCACTCTGTGGGATGGGTGACCTCTCTTTTTACTGCACTTGAGGTCAGCGGTGGTAGGAAAGATAGAAGAAGAAAGAAAGAAGGAGAAGAGGAAGATACACCAATGTGAGTGTCGCACACGGATCCTAGAGGGTTGGGGTCCGTGTGCGACACTTCGCCTTTGAGGGGGTTGCACCTTCTGCAGACGAAGCAGTGGGTCTATTTTTATATCCCCCCGACCCACTGGGGGTAAAAGCAACAATAGACGTCAACATGAACTTGTGACAGAAGTGGTGGCGACCCATGTGTTTGTTTTACCATAGCACTCGGTCCTACTTGTATTCCTTTTTATTGTTACCCTTGCACAAAAGCAGCAACAAAAGAAAAAAAATCCCAGCGAAAACAACAACAATAACTACAACAACAATCGGACACCTTCGGTTGGGACCTCAGAAAGGAATGGTTTATTTTCTTCATTTTGATCAGTCCTGCCTAAGACGGCCACCTGTCTTATAGGGCCACTTTTCTCCTTGACAATGAGTGGCCGTCCTTCAATTTGATATATCATATGTTACGCTTTGAGTGATGATTAAGCTTGTATGAAGTTATTTTGTACTACACCACCTGCACAGCCAAATCGAACCACGAGTTAATTAAAATGTCTAGACCCCCAAAAAAGTACGCCTGGAAAGAGTTTTAATCTTTGTATACTAAATATAGGTGTAACAGTTGGATGACCAACCAAGCTAAAAGCCCTAGGTCACTGCAAATTAAGGTTCCAACACATTTTCTTTGTTGTAAAAGCTAAAAAGCTTAAAGCAAGTAAAAAAATATTTTCAGGGATTTACTGCACCTAAAACATCTTTTAAAAGTTGAAATATAATTTTCCTTGAAAAACAACACTCCAACGAAAGCCTAAGAAACAAGATTCAAGAGACAATATAAGTTTCAATACTCAGACTCATGTGGTGCTCATAGAGACATCTAGACAGCCGAGGAATAAAATCTACAATGAAACGTGGGGGCAGCGTAGTGTCGCTGTCTCAAGATGACCACAATGCAAGGTTACTGTTTATTTTAGTGATCATGTGATGCATACAAAGAGCGGTTTTTATGAAGGGTTCAAAGAGAAAAATTTTGTAATAAATTTATATTACTGGATCAACATCTTTTTTTAAAATGTTTGTTTGGCCGCTGGCCTGCAGAAGCGCCATGCAAAGTTTCATGGGCACAGAGGTTTTTTATAAATATATGATATATATAACCTAAATGAACTAGAATTTCTTTAATGCGGGCAGGCCAAAGTGAACAAGTTATTATTTAATTATAACACAAATGAAATAATTTAATCTGTTAATAACTCTGAGTTAGACACAAAATTAATTTAAAATTCTGAGAGATCTAGATATCTAGACTCTAGATGTAGTCTATATGTTTGGAAATGACATGATTTAATAAGCTTACGTAGACACCAAAATTGTACAGCAGATGACAGGGGGAAGGACCCTAAAATGAAAATTATTTTTGAGAGCATCCGAGTTAAATTAGTGGTAAACCATGATTGCTGAGGATCGATCTAGACCTAGGAATATTCATGACATGGATGATGATTCATTATGAAACAGCCGACATTAATCAAGACGACTAGTCGATTGTTAAGATTCCCGCGTTTAATTCCGATCTGCGATTTTCATAGCCTCAGGCATGCTTCACTTTGGTCCCTAGATCTAGAACTAGGCCTAACCCTAACCTTAATCCTGACCCTAACTCTAACGCAAATCGGAATTAAACGCGGGAATCTTAACAATCGCCGACAACTTACCAGCTCATGTCTTTGGGATCGTCACACTGCCAATTTTAAAGATCTCAGTTGCATGTGATTGACAGACTCTCGCTAAATGTATAGCCTAGTGTAGCCGTAGCTGCTCTGTAGTGACTGTAGTAGTGCTGTAGCCTGTAGCTAGGACCTTCGTTGAGAATTAACTATTTAACTCAGTCACTTCCAAAAGTATAATTATAAGTATAACATATTTAAAAGAGGTCTAGAATCTAGACCAGAGACCTCATTGATGGTTGTAATTTACAACAGGATGTGGGCCTTGGTTGGTCTCTTGACTTCTACTTCTAGATCTAGACGACTGGAATGAGAAGTCTAGATTTCTAGTCTAGCCTAGATCTCACCTTGTTTTAGTCAACAACAAAAAGGCACTCTCACTGAACTCAGTTCTGAGTTCAGAAGAACTCTGAGTGAGTATGAATTAGAATCTAGATCTAGATCTAGGCTAGATTCTAGAGTCTAGTATCATGAAGATCAGAAACTTCGGAATTGGATTAGATTCTAGATTTCTAGAACTAGAATCTAGATATCTAGAGCCTAGATTCTGTAGCAAGTCTTGTGAAAAGTCTAGCCTACTGTCTACTTTTTTAATTCAAGCAATGATCGCAACAAATCCAGTGACTTCATGATGAAGACCAAGTGAATAAGCTACGTGTAGAAAAACAACGCCTCTGTCTTCGTTTATTATGGTTGTAGTGTCAAAGACACATGCGGCTAGCAGCAGCCCGTCAGCCAGAAGCTGATTGGCTGTGGGTAAGCTAGTGGTGCTCTGATTGGCTGTGGTAGGCCAGTGGTGAATATTGTGTTGGGCCTATGATTCCAGTTTTAGCGGTTCGGAAACTTCTGAAACAGTGCTGTAAATATATGAAGCCTAATCTACCTATT
>NW_004797314.1:1145874-1148872 GCF_000002075.1 Aplysia californica | reverse complement strand
GCTGTGTGCTGGCCGTGGCAATTGGGGCAACAAGGACTAGCCTTGCATTCCTTCTCAGGATGCCCGGTCTTGCCACAACGAGGACACACGGCTGCGTGACGGCACCGTGACTGGCTATGGCCGAACTTCTGACACTTGAAACAGCGCAGAGGGTTCGGCACATAGGGTCGTACGTCGAGTACCAAGTAAGATGCCCGTACGGTGGCTGGAGGGCGACACGATTCGAAAGTGAGGACAATCGTGTTCGTTTCAATAGTAGTCTCCCCCCGCCGAAGAGTAATCCGGCGGGCTTCGACCACTCCCTCACAGTGCTCCACGATTTCTTCCATGGAGCAGCCTTTCAGCTCATGGCTGCGGACGACGCCTTTTGAGCGGTTGAATTTCTGGTAGCGCTCGGACCTACATGGAATACCGCCGAAGGTCGTGGTATCCAGGGGTTTGGTCACTTCGTCTTCAGTTGCGCACTTGACGAGGAGTACACCAGAGGACAGCTTCTGGACATTCGTAGGAATGTATCCCAGAACCTGTCGTAGTGTATCTCCCGTCTTGAACAGATTCAGATCAGTGATTCTTCTTCTGTGCGTCTTCTTTGCAGCTGATGGCCACGTTCGGCTGCTTCGGAAGCTCCGTGGGAGAAGGGAGGAAAGAAGCAACGGTAAAGGTCCTTTTACCTGATTTTGAATTTTTGCTCGGCTCGGCGGCCGCACCCGCTTCCGCGAGCCGAGACTTTTTGTTAACAATGGGAGCTGGGGAAGGGTCTTTTTTATTTGGATTCCATATGAAATTTATTGTTGATTCTACTCCGGGGCTCCCCGCCCGCCACGGAGCCCAACAAGGGGACACATTGCTCGGATGACCAGAGCTGTGCCAGGGCTACCCCGGAGCTATACTCTCAACGAGAAAGTACAAGACCCTCCCGTCAAGATTGACCCAGGGCTTGATGAGGTTTCAGCTCTCAATCGATTGAGTGGCATGGGCCGTGCCACCCTCCCGTCTAAGAGGAAAACCTGGGCCAAAGAGGTGTGTTGGCGAGGGACAGTTCGTGGACTGATCTCACCTCAACCGCCAGGTACCCGGTTTCCCTCCGCACGGGTCGCACCTCACGGTCAACGAGGCGCCCACTCTGTGGGATGGGTGACCTCTCTTATTACTGCACTTGAGGTCAGCGGTGGTAGGAAAGATGCAGGTGGTAGGAAAGAGTTCAGTCAGTGCAAATTAAAATTAGCTTTTCAAAGCAGGTCAGGCTCGATTATGGAGTTCCACAGGGGTCCGTTCTTGGACCAGTGCTCTTTACACTATATACACAGCCCTTAGCAAGCATTTTACAAAATCATGGATTGAATTATCATTTTTATGCCGATGATTCCCAAATGTATGTTAATGGCACCATTCAAGATCTACCAAACATGATTTCCATCACTAAACAATGTTTTTATGAAATCAAAAAGTGGATGACAGTAAACAAATTGAAACTAAACGAAGAAAAGACAGACATCATTCTTATAAAAAATCCACGATTAAATAAAGATCTGGAAAGTGTCAACTTTGATTTATATGGGCATATGACATCTAGTAAAGAAGTTGTCAGGAATCTCGGTGTATATATTGACCACCACTTATCAATGGGCTCGTTTGTAGGATCTCTGTCCAAATCCCTTTATTTTCAGCTGAGAAGGATAGGCCTAGTTCGAAAGTACTTAAACGAAGAGACCACAAAAACACTGGTAACATCTCTTATCCTATCTAGATTAGACTATTGTAACTCACTCCTGGCAGGTCTGAACAACAAATATTTGAATCGTTTACAAGTAATTCAAAACAATGCCGCTAGACTGATAACAAGATCTAAAAAACGAGACCATGTCACTCCATTATTAAAAGAACTGCATTGGCTCCCTGTAAAATAACGAATAATATTTAAAATCTGCGTCATGTGTTTCAAATGTGTAAATAAAACTGCTCCTTTTTATCTACAAGAACTTATCAGTATATATAAACCAGGGAGAAACCTAAGATCATCGAACGATAACACCCTACTTGTGACACCTGTAAAATCATACAAATCATATGGAGAGAGATCTTTCTCATATCTTGGTCCATTTATGTGGAACAGATTACCCATGAAACTAAGACAAATAAGAACACTTGATAGCTTCAAAAGACATCTTAAACATTTTCTGTTCCTACAGGCCTATCCTTCATAAGCTTTTAACGTTATCTTTCATTACATTTGTTCTTTTCCTATGTCTTGATGAAAATAGTCTGTGTGTGTGTGTGTGTGTGTGTGTGTGTGTGTGTGTGTGTGTGTGTGTGTATGTGTGTGTGTGTGTGTGTGTGTGTGTGTGTGCATTAATGTATATTGCTTGAGAAGAAAGGAAGTAGTAAGAAAGGTTTTTGAAAAATGGGTATTCCAATGTAAAGCGCATTGAGCTACTTTTTTTGGAAATGCACTATATAAATGTTATATATTATTATTATTATTATTAAAGACAGAAGAAGAAAGAAAGAAGGAAGGAGAAGAGGAAGATACAATCATTTTAACAAGTGCACCTCTGTACACATAAAACAGAACGGTACCCTTGAGACGAAAACTCCTTACCATAGTAAATAACCCACTCATGAGACGAGATAGTCCCTTGACCCATACCGTCGTAAACAGCGCACCAGTAAACGTCCTGTCTGTTCTGACGGCCAGAAGTGACGGTCAGCTCTTGGCCTGAAACTCCCGCCACTGTTCCGTCCAGGTTGTACCAAATTATTTCGGACATGGGGTAGTTCCACAGAGGGCTAAGAGTGCAGGTCAAGGTCACGGAAGGGTCATCGGTCAGTGTGTGCACACCCGTGCTGTTCATGGTGAGAGTCGGCGACCGAGGGGATTCTTTATGATAGAAGCGTTGTTCAGATAGGATAAAGGAAAAGCAATAATATCAATAATGGTTATAACAATGATGATGATGATGATGATGATGATGATGATGATGATGATGATGATGATGAT
>NW_004797314.1:1138871-1140774 GCF_000002075.1 Aplysia californica | reverse complement strand
AAAACAACAAACAACAAAACCCACAAACAAATAAAACAGCACATGTGCGCTGCTGATCAATCAGTATTGGAGCTGCTTTGATAATGTGTAGGCCTACGTCTTGCCCGGTTTGATGTAGATTTCCAATGTATCGTTTTTTTATATTTAAAGCGTCAAGTTGGAAAGTCAAACATGACCTTGGAGTATTGATAACATTGTGGACCAAGAACTGAGGTCTGAAGCTACGAGGGAGAGTCAAAAATGCAATGCAAGTTCGTTAATAAAGAAAGCAGTTACAACTATCATGCCTCAAATTGAAATGGAGCATCTGATGATCAGAATTCTATTCCTCAACATAGTTTCCATTTCGTTCAATAGCCAGTTTACACCTTTTACCAAGTCCACTCACGCCAGCTTCGTTAAACTGAGCAGGTCTGTCTTTCAGCCAATTTTTCCTATAGAAGTCTTGATTTCTCCATCCTTTCCATAGTGTTGACCTTTCAATGGATCTTTCCTAGGATCGAAAAGATGAAAGTCTGAAGTAGCCAAATCAGGAGAAAAAATTGGGTGTGGCGGTGTTTTTTTCCACAGAAGTAGAATTCTGTGTTTTCTTCCCAACGGGTTGATTGTCTCCCTTGTTCTGGAACTCGTATGCAGATGGGCATTGTCATTGGGGAAAAAAACCCAACAACCTTTTCATGTTCAAATATTAGACCTATGGTCTGATTCGTCAAATTCTCGCTTTTAGCCGTTTCAGTGTAGGCTTCAGAATTGACAATTTGTTCCTCGTGGTAAACAACAACAACAACAACAACAACAACCCTTGAGAAGCATGCTATGAATGTCCCAAAGCGCGGTTGCCATGATTTTTTTCCGGCTGATGTCTGTATGTCTGGTTCTCCTCCCCCTTTTCTGTCTGTCTGTCTGTCTGTCTGTCTGTCTGTCTGTCTGTCTGTCTGTCTGTCTGTCTGTCTGTCTATCCGTGCGTCCGTCCGTCCGTCCATCCGTTTGTCTGTCTGTTTGTTTGTTTGTTTGTTTGAACATCTTTCTCTCTCTCTGTCTCTCTCTCTCTCTCTCTCTCTCTCTCTCTGTCACACACACACATCCACATCCACATCCACATCCACATCCGCACACACAAACGCATATGTCATCGCAACACTCTCAGAGATTTACAGATAAAACACTCACTCACATATACGCACACATACAGACACACACACACACACACACACACACACACACACACACACACACATACACACACACACACACACACACACACACACACACACGCATCTACATACACACAATTGTACCTATGTTTGAAGCAACCAACCCATGGACACAATTCATAATATGTTTAGTTTTAGTAAGAGTTTTACGGCACTAAGTGAGGTCATATAAGTGCCCAAAATGAGAGGTTTTACAAGAGAGTAACAAACATAAAAAAAGAAGAAGAAGAGATCAGGACGATAGATGTTTGATAGTAAAGAAGGAGCAAACCACACCAGAGCACCCGTCAACCACCCACTATCTGTGCGCATACACAATACCACAGACAAGCTTCTATAGAACTCCGTTGTCTCAGATTATCCTGTTTGTCACAGAAGTGGTCCTGGTCTCTTTTCTAGGATTGTTTTCCCAGACGAAATGGTGACATTTCACACTGACTTTACTTCTCTTTTAACAGGCCGTCACTTTTTGTCTTTAGCACTAGATTCTACATGGTAGAAAAACAATACATGTACAATGTACAACGGCAAAGAACGTTGCTGTGAATCAATTTTCCTATATCATTTATTCATTATAAGCCTACACCAAAGAGGTTGTCTGCACACATCTGGTTCAACAAATAAACCAACACACATACACAGACACAGACACAGACACAGACACAGACACAGACACACACACACACACA
>NW_004797314.1:1131636-1134534 GCF_000002075.1 Aplysia californica | reverse complement strand
TATGTAATATGTATAGATGTATGTTTAATATGTATATAAATCTATATTATAATGTGTGTATGTGTATCTTTATGTATACGTGAATGTATATATGTGTATATGTATGTGCTTGTGTATGTGTATGTGTATGTGTCTGAGTCTGAGTCTGTGTCTGCGAGTGTGTCGGTCGTAGGCGTATCTATATGTGTAATGCGTACTTGTACACACATACAGTAGTTTCCACCTATGAGCACTGCCCATCAGAACGGTTCCCTCTGTTACAGAATCTATCTATCCATCTATCTATCTATCTATCTATCTATCTATCTATCTATCTGCTTGTGTCTTTTGTGTTTTCTAACATTCTTTCTATCATCCAAAAATGAAACCTCAAAAGATTTAATCTTCGACATTTTTCAAGTTGATGTCCTCCGCACCCCTGTTCTTAAATAACTACTATGAAGTAAATAAAGCAGGTGGTTGGCTGGTGCTCTGGTGTGGTTGGCTTCTTCTTTCTTGTCAAACATCTATCGACTTTATCTCCCCTCCTTCTTTTTTGTGTTTGGTACTCTTTTGTAAAATCTCTAATCTTCGGCACTTACATGACCTTATTGTGTTGCTTGTGCCGTAAAATGCTTGTGCCGTAAAACACTTCCTAAAACTAAGAAGTAAATAAGGTGGAAAAGATGCTTCCTAAATGACCTTATTTGATTTTTATTTCAGAACCTCATTAACAACTAAGTGTGTTTGTAGGAAAACTGACTACTGGTGAAGCTATATTAGGGAAGTAGTAAATAAATAATTTAGGAAGGAAGGAAGAAAACGGAAGAAAATTAAAAGGAGTGGCTGAGTCAGTGAACGAGTAAGCAAAATAAGGAAGGAAAAAAGCTGTTTTCACTCTTTTCTTCTTTTTCTGCTTGTTCTTCTTGTTTTGTTTTAATTATGTTTCCCCCTAAATCTTAACAATGTCTGGTAATTTCAACAGACGACAACTTACTAGCTGTAGAGGTGGGAATAGTAAATTATATTTTTTGTTTAATAAGAGTTTTATGGCCCTTGTAACACAAATAGGGCTTATACGCTTCGAAAAATAGATGTGTACCAAATAAGTAACAAGCACACACTAAAAAAGGAGGAGAAATCAGGCTACAGGTGTTTGATAATAAGAAAGATGGAGCAAACCAGACCAGAGCACCCGCCAACTACTCACGGTAAATATTCGTAATTGTAACTGTAATTGAAGATGCTTCACTCGCGCCTCAGTCGATGCAATTCAGATAATCTAAGAGGGGGGTTGTTCATATCTAGTTTGTCAAATTCAACCCGGCTGAGAGGGATATATACGCAATATAACGTCCCAGCGAACTCAGGGATATACTCGACCCCCCCCCCCACACACACACACACTTTTTGCCCTTTTTTAAAGCCGGGAATCATCGAACTGAAGTCTTCTGCGTTATACCTTACTGGCACACAACAGAAGTTAGCCGGCTTGACGATGGCGGAAAGAAGCAAAGATAATTATGATTATAAAGATAATCTTTGTTTTTGTTTTAGTAGAGGTTTTACGGCTCTCGAAGCTGCATAAGGTCATATGAGGGCCAAGGGGTGGAAGTCAACAGAGAAGTCCTTACCGGGAATCAGACCTACTCTGCTCACCTCTCTAGCTTCAACAGCACAAAGTCTGCTTCGACTATCAAGGCACCCAGGAAATAGCGGGTCACAACAGTATGACAATCATACAAAAGAAGTAGAGGAACAAATGACGATCGTAAGGTTTAGGAAAGAAAAGGCAGCAGTTCCCTGTTGCAGGTCAGGCACAGTTATGAGCATGACATTGATGAATCAGCCCATTTACAATTACAATTTTACTGTGCATAAGAACTCGAGGTGTTAATGTCCCCCCTTTGGGAATGGCCTAAAGACACTTCTGTCTGTTAGTCATTAGGACGTATTCAAGAAAATGGGCGAATGGTCCCAAGGCCTCCACGTTTCGTTAACCACAGGATGGGTGATTTCAATGTCTCGCACCACTATGATAGCCGTAGACAATGAGAGTAAATATTTAATTAGCGACGAGAAATCACTGAAACTAAATCGGTTTTCAGCGTCCAACTTCTGCGTGATGTTCGAAATCAAATATGCCCCAAGGGACAATAGTAATTTTGTGATTGAATGAGTGAGTGAGTGGGTGAGTGGGTGAGTGGGTGAGTGGGTGAGTGGGTGAGTGGGTGAGTGGGTGAGTGAGTGCTTCACAGCGTGAGTTACACTGAAGCCCTGCTTTACGGCATTTACATCTCCTTGAACTACAACATTTGGCACCAGTTTACAGTTGCATCTTGTGAAGCCTTGTCCACCTGAAGAGGATTGAAAAATCACCGCAGAACGCAGTGAAACTATTTTTTCGGTGTTCATGTCGTCAGTGTTCAGAAAACGCTCAATGCACAGATCAAATTGATTTCTGGAATACAAACCACAGAGAATACCATCTTTTACGGCTATTTTATATTGGCCTGTGTCTTCTCGTCTGTCAATTATGACACAAAGGACGTTTCTGGGATCACCTATCCCTTGATCAACAAGTGCAACTGGCACACAAACCTCTCCTTGTTTGCCAGCTCGCATAATGACCATCTAAACGACTTCTTTTTACCATTTTTCTTTCTGCTTGAGAAGTTTGTGTATTGGCTGCTCCACGACGACACATTGGTGGTTCAAAACAAGCAACTACGTACGAGTATTTGTGGTTCACAAGAAGCTCACCAAACTGGGTTAGTGTACTGTGGCGAGGCTATTATAAACAAAATTTTTAAAACGATTTCACTGAATGCTCAATAGTAAGAACACGTAAAATGATAGGTCTAATTTTAGGGATTTCGCGTAATCACTAGAAATTTCAGTGATTACGTGAAACCCCTG
>NW_004797314.1:1129279-1130437 GCF_000002075.1 Aplysia californica | reverse complement strand
AGAAGAACACCCTTGGTGCTCATATGACCTTATGCAGTTGCAAGTGCCGTAAAACCTTACTAAAACTAACAAACATACACAATAGAAGAACACCCTTCTACGCCCCCCCCCCCTACAACCTTGAATAACTGTTACAGTGGGGAAGTAGACATTTTCACTGATATTTATTTTTGTTGATGTACTAAAACATGAAGGATCAATGAATACTATCCAATCGAATTTCTTATACATTGTACTTAAGCCAAAAGAACGGAGAAGACAGTTCGTCTCTGCTTTCCTCAGTTTATCTGTGCCTTGTTGTCACCCTCCACATACCCTCCACACCCTCCGCCCCCCCCCTTTCCCCGACAACTCACACAGACACACACCCTCCGCCCCCTCCCACACAACCCCCACAACCCACACAGACACACCCCCTCCGCACCCCTCCCCCTTAACCCCCACAACCCACACAGACACACAATTACTGCCCACTTCCGACCAGTGCCGGAAGCCGAAGACTTTCTGAGGTGTGGCCGGCACATCACGTGACGTGGGAGTCGCTAAAGATGTCTGATCGTAAAGTGTCTCGAAATTACGCCCAATGTACATCTAAATTAGAAAATATTGCGCTTGAGATTTCTCACGCAAATACATCTGCAGGTGGTGTTCCTTCCTTGTTTTTGATTTTGATTTTTTATTTGTTACTAGTTTTATTTTATTTTATTTTAGTTTAGTTTTTTGTTTTTTGTTTTTTTTTAAATATGAAAAGGACGACACTATAATGAAGAGTGAACAGTTGGGGAAATAGTACGTCGGTTTCTACGTTGTAATTAACGATTAGGCTTTCTCTCTTTCCCACGCAAAAGACGAGAATTCGAAAGGCACGTAATAAAATCTATGGTTTTGAGTGTCTCCGTCTTTTTTCTGGGACGCTATACACATCTCAGCCCGGGTTGACCCCGACATACAGAATCGAAGAAGTCCGCCTTCTAATTGATCTGAATTGAAGACTAGTCTACTAGATCTAGCGAAAAACTAATATTAATAATGTCACATTTTCCTGCTTACTCAAAAAAATTTTCCAGAGGCTTCCTTTTTCCGTCATGTACAGATTTTTTAAATGTTTTGTTGTGTTGTAGTTGTTATTGTTTTTGTTTTTTTTTTATTTTTTTTTTT
>NW_004797314.1:1126917-1127884 GCF_000002075.1 Aplysia californica | reverse complement strand
GGTGTAAAACTGCGTATTATTTGCTGCAGACCAGACATATAGCCACTAAAACTGTCGCAAACAATTATTTTCAAGAAACGAAAAATGTCATACCTACCTGCAAAATATCAAATTATGGGAGCATGCCTGTATCCCCCCTCCCCTCCCCCCCTCACACCCCACAGATTTTTTAACTTGGTCTAGAGGCACACATCATTTTGGTTGGTGTACAATCTATCTCCGTCGCAGACGTCTCCGGATAGATGATGCTCGCAATTTTGTTGGCGATGACGTTGCATCCAGACTTTTGCTATCTAACGTCCAATGAAAGGTTCCACGCCTTGTCCTGGTCGTTCCTCACCGTTTGTGTCGCCGCCGTCAATCAAACCCATCGCGTGCTTCCCACCACCCGCGTACCCACCCGGGGCGCGCCGAGATCAAACTCCTGACAACTTCCTCTACTTTTGGGGGAGCCTCTAACTCTGATCTTTGCATTTAAAAATTGTGTAGCGTTCGTTGTTTAAAAAGAAAGCTATTTCATCACCAATTTCTTTCTTTATCCTCATTTATGTTTTAAAGCATGTTACCTTTTGTTTTTGGTGCTGTTTTATCTCTTGCTATCGAGACTTAATAAAAACTTACATTGTAGACAACTACTCATTTACATGTAAATACTAAAATAGTTGGGTACCCGTTCGATGAACGGACTAAAAAGAATTGATCGCCAAATCATCGTGGAATCAGTGCACACTGCTTGTGAATGCAAGCCTCACTTGTTTACAATGGCGTCTTAGAAGACAGACTTTCCCAAGTTTAGATCTAAACGAAACTAATGAAAAACTGAAAATTAAACTACACTGACTTCAGACTCCTGTGCACCCTTTACATGATTCTGAACCACAGTTAATTTTTTTCAAATTCAACAAGTGACGAACTTTCACAAATATAATATATAAAGACAAACTTTCACAGATATAATATATATATA
>NW_004797314.1:1120513-1122486 GCF_000002075.1 Aplysia californica | reverse complement strand
CACACACAGTCTACATCTGTACCCTGGGTGGATCTACCAAACCCCTACTTCCCCCCTCTCCACCCCGCACGCTTGACTGCCCGCGGAGTGTTGGGCGCCGGGTTACATTTTACTACGCTCTCTTTCCCAGATGAGGCGCTTGTATGGCAGCTGAAATTTTGGTCGCCGATTCCACTCCCTCTTCCTCTTCCTCCTGACCCCACCCCACTCCCATTCTTTCCTCTAACTGCCTCCGTTCTCCTTCTCCTTCTCCTTCTCCTTCACCTTCACCTTCTCCTTCTCCTTCTCCTTCTCCTTCTCCTTCTCCTTCTCCTTCTCCTTCTCCTTCTCCTTCTCTTTCTCCTTCTCCTTCTTACTATGTATTCGCTGATTCGTCTCTCTCTTCCACCATGTTATTAGTCGTGATGTCCCTCTTATCAGCAACAATCTTTTGACGTTGGTTCACAAAAAAGTGATAAAGCTAATTTCTGCTAGTTTGTGCTTCTTGCAGGCGTCTTTCTATCTTAATAGAGACGGACCACATTTATCTTTCCAACCACCTGCATTATTTGGTGGTGTAATGGTCTGACTCGTCGCCGTCCTACATAAAAAAAGTGATTTCGATTTACATATGGGGTGTTCTTTATATCGAAAATCTCCACCCGTCTCCTGGACTTTGTATCCTTCTCAGCCCGGGTTGGCCCTGGCAAGCATGGTAGGCAGCCTGCCCTTGAATATGGTCTAAACCATGTCGGCTGAGGCATGAAACATTTACTGTAAAAATCATATTCTCTTTTCTTTCCAATCGCTGCTTTTCCGGAGATGATGTATTTTAGTAGTCTTCCTTCTTCCGCACAGTGGAGTTGTCTCATCCATTTGAATGAAACCGTTGAACGCAATCCGGAACTTCTAGATTTAGTACGAGTTTTACGGCCCCTGCAACACAAATAGGTCGTAAAAGTGCCTAACATGAGAGGTGTTACTAAAGAGTAACATACCAAGAAAACAAGGAGAGGTAAGGATCATAGATATTTGACAGGAAACAAGGAGCCAGCCACACCGGAGCACCTGACAACAGCCCACTTCCAAATCTTCCCAGAATCTCTGAGCTGGTAATATTGTCCTTCCATATTATTCACTATTGCTTCAAATCTATACGTTCTTATACTAACTCTGACCGTCTAGCTTCAAATCTATATGGAGGTGCCGGGTACATTCTGTTGCCCGAGAAACTGAAGCCAGTTCAATCTTGGCTCGCACTCTTCTCCAGGGGGCTTTCGTGTTGTTGTTTTTTATATTAAAGGGTTTTATGGCACTCACAACTGCATGAGGTCATATGAGCGCCATCACTCGTGGTCTAGAGGTTACGGTGTTTGTCTCTCATACATCAGGTAGCGGGGTCGAATCCTGGCAGCGACGGAACATATTTTTCTCTAAAATTTTCTACTTCCACCTCCTTTCCTATTCTCTAACCATGTTCTGTCCTCTGCTTTCGTCTCTACTTTCTTCCGTCGCCTCCCCCTTCCCCTTTGCCCCTTCCGCTAGGTTCCTTACTCTTTCTGTAGCCTTTATATTGCTACTTCTTGGTTCTTTCTTACTGCTGTCTTTCAGCCGCACCCCTGATCTTAGGAAAGGTAAGATCTAACACCTAGCTTTCTTGGATAAAGGTAAAACATTTTGGATGTCATGTGTGCAAATTGCACACGTTAAAGATTCCTTGGTGGTCCAAAATCGGCAAGAGTAGGCTTCGGCCGCCCATCGGGGCAAAATTCAAAATACATTCCTACCAAACTAAAAAAAAAAAATGTCCTGCGCAGTCGTTCGACCTTAAGCACTTGCGATCGCCGCAAACGCATAACAAAACAAGAAACAGAGCAGTTTCTCCGTCATATTAATAATTATATAGAAGTGAGACCCCTCTGTAGTTGTTGCGATAAACATGGACGGTCACTCTTGTGCTTGCAGATCGTTCTCTATTGACGATCGTGAAAGAT
>NW_004797314.1:1116597-1120370 GCF_000002075.1 Aplysia californica | reverse complement strand
TGTGTTGTGTGTGTGTGTGTGTGTGTGTGTGTGTGTGTGTGTGTGTGTGTGTGTGTGTGTGTGTGTGTGTGTGTGTGTGTGTGTGTGTTCTTGCCATAGTTTGCCTGACACCATGTTGTTAATGGCATACTGGTATTTCTCTTCTACAAAAATTGGACTCTCTTTCAAAAAGGTCAAAAGTTGTCACAGTCTCGATGGAATTCAAAGCGTCATTAGGTAGCACAGTTTCTCTGACTGCAACTCAAGACCGAGCTCAGCCCATCCATCTAGATGCCTTTCCTTGTCTCTGAAAGTACCTCTTTACGTAACTTTTAATTAAAGGGCAGAAAATTGTCCCTCTTCCTTCAAACATTTTCGGGGCTCTCGCGGCCTGGAGGTTAAGGTGTTTGCCTCTCAATCAAAGGTCCCGGGTTTGAATTCTGGTATGGGTAGAAACATTACTTTTTTCCTCTAAAATTGTCTCCTTTCACCTTTTTTCCTGCCTTCTAGCAATGTTCTGTCGTCTGCTTTCGTCTCCACTTTCTGCCCCCATCCCCTTAACTCCTTTGCCCCCTCCTCTGGGCTCCTGGCTCTTTCTGCAGCCTTTCTACGACTACTCACTGGCTCCTTTTTACTGCTGTCTTTCAGCCACACTCCAGATCTTCTTGGACAAGGGCAAAAAATCTCGGAGGTCTCGTGAGCAAGTTGCGCACGTTAAAGAACCCTTGGTGGTCCAAAATCGATAAAAGTAGGCTTCGGCCTCCACCCTGGCCAAATTCGAAAATATTCTTCCAACTGAAAATATTTGGTGTGTCTCGTGCGCTCATATAACTTTATGCAGTTGTGAGCGCCGTAAAACACTTACCAAAACAAAAACAAAAACATAAAAGACCCATTTTTTTCAACGTCATCCTTTTTTCCTGCTATCAGGATGTCCTTTCAAAAATTGTAGGACAATCTTTATTTTCAGTTTACTTGTCATTTCCAAACTGAATTAGAAAGGCTTCCACAGTTACGTTTAACAATTGTCATTTCTGCTGATTTCTTATATACTTATTTTAGCATAGCAGATTGCCCAAAATTTCTAATATATGTGTGGAGCCTGACTGAAAAGATTTTAATCAAAGGGGGAAAACAGTTTATACAAAACCCCAGCCCTGGGGCGGCAGAACAACAGATATGCCACTAATGGCATTGACAACGTTGCAAAAATGTGTTAGTCACTCATTCATTCATTCATTCATTCATTCATTCATTCATTCATTCATTCATTCATTCATTTATTTATTTATTTATTTATTTATTTATTTATTCATTTCTTTATTTATAAACCCCTTTATCTTCTCTCATATGTCAGTGTCGTCAAAGGGTCAGCATTTCTTTATCAGACCACTCAAATTGAAATCACTTCCATTATTGAGGTTAAGGAAAAATGTACTGTTTTTTTATTCTTGCTCATTCTTTAAAAAAACAAAAAAAACAACCTAAAACAACACCGCCAAACAAACAAACATACAAAAAAGATAAGATGAGATAAAGAAGGGGTTGAATTTTGTTAGCGCAAGCTTGCAAACTTTGACTTCCTTACGTCGCTTCAGAAAAAAATGTGGTCCGAATTGGCCAGGGAGGTGGGCACGACGGTTGCAAGAGCTGTGGGTTAAATGAGGCAGCCCAGGTCTCAGTGAGTGTGATTGGGATGTAGCGGTTAACTTTATCGTACGCCCTGTGGTCATTTTGTACCCCCGGGGTTGTATTCTTCACATTTTAGAATACTTCTTGTTCGAAGATCTTTTTGAAACTTTCAGTATTTCTCCAAAAATCATTTTGACAGACTGCCATGCAAAGCGTATGGATCGGATTAACGAGTAAATTTCCTCCGTGGAAAGTGGTGACACAGAGTTCCCCACGTTGGATGGATACGATAGTAGAACATGACGTATGGAAAGAGTTAAGAGCTGCACTGTCGTACGCAGGAGATCCAGATTCGATTCCCGAGCGGGGATACATTTTTTATAGGGTACTTCAGTCTTTCTGCTCGGATGTTGTATCCCTCTCAGCCCAGACTGGCTCTGACAGGCAGGGTGGGAAGCCTGCCTCCTAAATAATCGAATTGTGTCAATATGGGTGTAAGAAGCTCTTGCATTAAAATACAATTGGTCGCTTTTAAGAAGAAGCGGGCTAACCCAGATTTCCGGGGTTTCCAGAAATCTTGACCTTCACCAACATGGCCATTACCCTACCTATAGGAGAAGTTTGGTTTCCCTGGTGGGTATATTTGTTTGGTTACAGAGAAAGCTTTTCCCAAAACTTTAACTTCGATTTTCTCAAAACTGCATTTTTCGGGATAGCCCCCTTTGTGTTTAAAAGCGACTAATTAAGTCTTAGTGAGTGAGTTTGTGGTAGTGCTTTGTCTGCTACTCCATTGAACGAGCACAAATCCTTATACTCCTACTGTTACACTCAATTATTCAATGGCTGTATAACTTTCACGCCCCCATCGATGATAACGAGACAATTTTAGAGGCGGGCTGCTTCGACACTGCATGTCATGGCGATCCCGTGCTGAGTCAGGAAACCGCATTCAAGTAGACACTCGGAGATATTGGATAAACTTTACCCTCCCGGGAATCGAACTAGGGAGATTTTTTACTTCTTTCTTTCTTTCAAGTTCAACTAAAAGCATCAGAATCACTCTGCAGTCGCCGATTTTAAAAAAAATTGTTGGTAAGTGTTTTATGGCGCTTGCAATTGCACAAGGTCATATGAACGCGCGGGACACATTTAACATTTTCAGTTGGTAGGAAATTTTGAATTTTTCCCGGGGGCGGCCGAAGCCTATTCTTATCGATTATTAGACCTCCAAGGGATCATTAACGTGCGCAACTTACTAGGGACCTCCGAGATTTTTTGCCCTTGTCCGAGAAGGCTAGGTCAGTCGCCGATCTGAAATTCAGTTATTTCATCAAACTGAAATTGTCTTCAGTGGCCTAGTCTGTAGGTATACTTACAGCACGTTGTGAGGTCCGGGTTTTTACAAGTCGAGTGTATGGTTTGAGAAGGCTATGACGCCCCAGTAAGTTCTGAAAGGTTATCGAAGAGGCGGAGCGTCAGAAATTCTCGCCCGTCCGTCTCTCATAATATTATGACCGGGCGCACCTTGTTTTGTGCATTGCATGTAGAAACGATAAAAGGAAACACTTTGATAATAAAACGTTGCGTGTGAACTCTACGTTGCTTGTGATCTCTCACAGAGAGTCTTGCTCATGGCTGCGCACGATGGCTTGACTTTTGCGTTTTACGAAGTTGCAAGCCCTCTCAGCTGGTTTACTTTCTCACTCTCTCGAATGGCTGCGCTTGGCAATCGGATCATGGGATTCTTTCAAGATTGTGTTACAACCTAATGGCAAGAGCAATGTGGCTCCAGGCGAGGGCTGATTGCGTTCTCTGTATCCTGTGTGCCTCCCCGACCCCGTCTCTGCTGCATTTGCTGGGCATGTCTGTTCTTTGCCTGTGGCTACGATGAACACACACAAACACACAAACAGATAGACAGACACAGGAAGAAAGAGAAAGAGAGAGAGAGAGACACACACAGAGAGAGAGAGAGAGAGAGAGAGAGAGAGAGAGAGAGAGAGAGGGGGAGAGAGAAAGTGAGAGAGAGAAAGTAAGAGGTAGAGATAGGGTGAGGGTGGGGGAGGGGTAGCACTCTCACTCACGAACGCACAAACACGTACTGACACGCTGAAAAACGTCCACACAAACAAACACACTCACACACACTCACACACACACAC
>NW_004797314.1:1111263-1115295 GCF_000002075.1 Aplysia californica | reverse complement strand
GAGAGAGAGAAAGAGAGAGAGAAAGAGAGAGAGAGAGAGAGAGAGAGAGAGAGAGAGAGAGAGAGTTGCTGAGACAGAGACAGTTAGAAGGCATAATTTTGCTCTTAATAATAATTCACAATGTGGCAAAAACCATAGTTAGTTCTTGAACACATCTTGAAAATTGTATCCGTCTAAAGAAAGTATGATATTTAAAATAATTAACTATGCATTGTTATATCGGACAGAAATAGACTAAACTCGTGAAACCTTGTAAACGGTAAGTTTTCTTTCCACTGTAAGAAGATTATAGCCTCTCATCCCCCCCTTCCCCCAACCAAAAAAGAACCAACAAAACAACACACAAAACAAACTACCCCCCCCCCCCCACTTCGAACTGCTTGACCAAGGTCACAACATTCAGGCTAAGCATGGGGGTCACAAAGAGGTTGCAGCTGTGATATTTACAGAAACAAGAAAACGTGAGCTGTGATTGCTGTGATTTCTGTGGCGTTCGAAGACATGGGGGCGGTGGGAGGGGGGTATACTTTATTTTAACCGTTCTTTCTTCTCGTATTTGACAAACCAACACAGGCAACGATGAGGTTTACTCCCCCATCTCCGCCAGCTTTATGCTAAAATTGGAAAGCTCTCAGGAGCATAATATATCTATAAAATTCAATTGATTTGCTTTTACCTTCAAAGAAATGTGTTGGAGCTCTGTGAGCTCAGCGAGTATTGAGTGGATGGTCATTTTTTGAATCCCCGATGTGTGTTCCTGAATTTGGGTTGCTTGGGGGAGTTTTAAAGGCTTCCCGCCAACGTGGATCGGTCTTATCGGAGATAGATCTTAGCCTCGAGAGTCTCACCGCTTAGCATTACAAAGGTGAACTTGGCGTCAAACCTTACAAGAAATATATTTCTTTTAAAAAGAGGTACCCAGTGTTACGAGATTTTCTTTAACCTTCTCATAATTTTACAAGAAGAAAACTTTGGGATTCATAGCTGACAAAAACATTTCCTCTCTGTTGTTGCCCTAAAACCGTATTTCCTATTGTTTCTCATCTACAGTCACCTGCGAGATGTCCCGGTACCTGTTTGTCACGTGGGTGCTGACCTGCATCCAGTGTTTCCACTCCTCATTTCCTCTGACTGCACCACCTCAAGTCCTGCCCGCAAACGACCACCAAACTGTGTCGGACATTCAGGACCTTCCTGATGACGTGGGAATCAAGCCGGGGTCAAACTCCGGTTCTGTCGGTTCTTCCGGTGACTCTGAACAGTTTGAACTTTCTTTTCAAGATTTTCTGCCCAGCCGTAGAACAGAGAGTTTTGCTTCTCCAGCACTTAGCAAAGGTGATCTCTCTGAAAATGGTGATAACCTCGACGAAGAAAGTGATATACAAAACAACTCCTTTTTAAGTGAGAAATCCCGAGACTGGCGCGGCATCAGGAAACACATGCTTGATACTTCTAAGATATCGGGGACTTTCATTCGACATACTCCAAACGGAATATCGCGTGCCAGAGAATTCGCTAGGAAGAGCCGGGGCAGATTGGGACGTATGCCTGCTATGTTTGGAAAAAGGAGCCCATTATTAATTATGAATTCTAGAAGGTTCCTAGAAAATGGCCCGAACCATGAGGATGTAGAAGGTATGCCAACAAGAGAACAATTAGATGACTCTTCAAATAAAGCAGTTCACTTTAGGGAACCACAGTTTGGAAAACTGGCAGGAACACCTTTTTTATTTGAAAAAATGGCCTCTCGCATCGACTCTGTGAGAGCACAGAACAGTAACTCTGAAGAGGACGAAGACAGTCAAGAGACAGACCCAATATTGGGATCCAAATACCTTGCAAGGGAAACCAGGGGACGCCTTCAGAGAATGCCGTACGCGTTTGGGAAACGATTTATTGGGGAACCCAACAAACGACTTGCATGGAATCGAGCAAATGAGAGAGAGCTCAGTAGTTTGATGATTGGACCCTCAAAAGAGACCCATGGGCACAGGATCCGGAAATTACCCTTTCATATTGTGAGCAGACTGTCCCAAAAGATGGTTGACCTCCCAACAAACGATGCATCTATATCAAACATGGGTAGCGATCTGCCGGAAATAAGAGAACAGCGATCGAGACTGGGAAGAATGCCTCTGACATTTGGAAAAAGGGCATTGACCGAGCTGTGGGGGAAATCTACAGTTAAAAGTTCTTATTCGTCTCCACTAAATATTAATTCACGTTACCCCTTGCTGCAACGGAGAGTTTACATCAACCGAAGGCCGTTTGGTTTTGAGAAGAACTTTCATTATGGTGAGAAGCCACGATTGCACATGAAAAAACGGGGAAGTCTGAGGCGGATGCCATTGTCTTTCGGAAAACGCGAAAGCAGTGATTTCGACATCAGTAGTCATCTAGCACAATGGACTCCATCGGTTTATGGTCACAGCGGTTTTTTGTCTCACAAAAGAAGCAGCTTGAGACGTATGCCGCTGTCTTTTGGAAAGCGTAGTAAAAGAGCAAGTACGGCCAAGGAAGAAATAGAAAGACAAAATGAGTACAAGTAGAGAGATTTTAGCCTACTTGGGTTTTTAATGAAGGAGGAGAGAAAACTCTCCATAGAAGTTGTAGCATTTGACTTCGCATATGCATTAGAGTATGACATGGGAATCACAATTCTATAATCTCATCTTACTTTTTGAGGTCAAACAATTCCTTTTGTTTCCATGTTAAAAAGACCGAGCCCAAAAATAACCATGACCTGCTGATATACACATAATGTTTGACTGCAGTTTTTTAAATCAAATATAGTGTTAAAAGGGAAAAAACATGTTAGCATTTGAAAGGTTAACCAAGTTTCACATTTGTTAAGGTACATTTGGTAACAGAAAATTATAGTAAATTCACTTTCTCGTTAAGTGACGAATTCCTTTGATCGATTTTGTAATACCACTATATTACTCACCTGGAAAATCAATTGTACATTTGCAAAAACATTTAGATATTGACATTTGTAATACAATTTTGGGGGTGTGGGTAGTGGGGCGTGGGGGGGGGGGGGGGTTGAGGGGACGGATAAGCCGTTCAGTGCGGAAAATACTCGAGCACTAGTGTGAAATCGTCATTTTTTAAAATACCCCCATGAGTTACCAGAGAAACATATTCTGAAAGTGAAGGTTGAAGGCTGGGAGAGGAAGTGGGAGACCCAGCAGAAGATGGAAACAGGGCGAAGAAATCTGGCCGGGAACCGAAACAACACAGGCAGGCAGAATGGCAAGAAACGAAGCGTTTTATTGCTGGGAGGATTGACTAGCAACGTCCAACCACAGGAAAAGCAAGGGAGAAGAAAACCTCTTCAGTGTAAATTAGTCTACGCTGTCAACATTCAACTTGGGTGGTTATTCACAATATCAGGTCAATAGCATTTCAAACCCATGTGCAAGTTCCCGTGCAATAGATCAAGAGATAACTGAAATTGAGCGGTGCAAATGTGGGCACGAGAAACTGAAGGGATCACAGTGTCGTTTATTAAAATACACTTCTGCAAACACAGACAATACTCACCTAGAATGTTTTACTGGACATCTTGGAACGTAAGACTGATTGTTAGGCCACTGTCTCTGAAAAACGCATTTTGAAAAAGACCATCTCCATCTCTTTCTCGGGAAATATTTGACTTTGATATATTAGAAAACTGTGCACTTGGATCTGTATTTTTTATGCTGTTGGCTTATTGTATTAGCACTAGGGAATGAATAATATACGAAGACCGGCATTTGGGAATCATGGCGTGGTCCGGAAAGTTTTCTTCTGGATTGCACAAAAATGAAAACTCCTATTTTAACTCTTTAAGAGAATCATAGACCTTTGTGGTTTAATAAAGATATACAGACATTGGATGAGCATGTAACACTCATCAAATTGGGTTTCCTTTGTTCGTATAGAGACGTTGCTATGATATAATAATAATATGTGACGTTTATATAGCGCTCAACCCTGATTAAATAACCAATGTACAACACTCTACGATACAATACCTCTTAGTTGTTG
>NW_004797314.1:1109225-1111163 GCF_000002075.1 Aplysia californica | reverse complement strand
CATCCTGTATTATTTTCTCAAATGTACAATTTGTTCATAAATTTCTGACTTTTTATTCCTCAGCCAGTGGCTCATTTTATTCCCTGAAAACCCACTACATTTTTCAGGAAAAATGATATCAGGGTGGACGAAAGACATCCAATTTGCTTTCGGCTATCTGATGATCTAATGAAGTTACTCTCAGCAAAACTTCAGGAGAATATGTTCCGTTGAATGTCAGGCAGAACAAATTTAAGTATGGCGATCTGAAATTTTTCCAGCGAGCGGTTATGCAAGAAGCCACAATTTCGCCTTGAAATGCGACCCCTTTTTATATAATTCCGCAGCCATATACCGTTGTCACATTATGAAATATACAAAGATGACGAGATGCAACCGAATACTATGTGCGATTTTGTGATCTTGAAGCCATGTTAGCTTATTTACCTTGTTTCAGATGATGTTGAAAATTATGTTCTTGAAATTGGGATTTCCTCACTAAGTAATTGCCTTCTAAAAATAATTGGATCTTCTGAAGACAAAACTGTACAAAGTATTCCATGCAAAGGCAAGTTCATCGTTCTCACATCCACAGCAGGTTCCAATTGAAAATTGAAATCTTGTCACGATTTAGAAAGTGTTTTATCATCATATATGAATTTCCTATTCTGGAAACTTAATAGGCAATTCCTTATTTCTTTTAGGGAAGGGGCTTATTAGAAACCTGAAGAAAGTCTGTTCTGTTTACAATACAACAATTGATCACGCAAATGCTGAAAGTTGAGCACAGATTCCACTGAAGGCTTAATGTTTGAACATTGAAGCATTCGTTGAACGCAATTAGACCACAGTGGAGAACAGTCAAAGTCCCAAACTCAAAATTGTTGTTGAACTATTGCCTTTACCATGCGCACTACTCCCCTAGATTACTCTCAAAACTGCCTAGCCGAACAGTAAACTCTCTTCTGAATTCGAGGTTATCTTGAACAGAGCACAAATAAGACACACGATTTAAGAACTGTGAGTTTAAAACTTTTGACATTTTATTTTGTGCAAGCCTGAAAGTGTGACTCTGTTCGTTTCTCCATGGTCCATAGTTTTCATCATATGTCCAATAACAATCATGGGTGTGTTCTTCTATATACTATGAGAAGTTAGCTAATTAACGAAACTAATTAAACATCCTTAAGTATATGCAACTTTTGAAGTCTTTTGTCTGAAGAACACACCCAGTTTCATATCAATGTTACGAATTAGACACAAATTGTAATTCTATTTCTTCTTTAGGAAGTTGTTCGCTATATGTTCCTTCTTGCCTGCTTCTTTTTATGGTTTGCAGAATCTAATAAAGATCTAAAAGCAAATCGTGCTTCGTCTTGGATACTGCTTGTGGTGAATGGTATGCATGTGAATTGATTGGTTCAGGGAGTACCTCTATTTTGTGACACCTTGTATTGAGTACGAAGGCACTTCAGCAAAACACAATACCAGGTCCACCACAACAGTCTGGAGCACTGTTAGCACTGTCATGTGTTTCGAATCCGTCCCAAATGAGGGTCTTTATGTCCTTGGGAAGTTTGGTCTTGGTCCTATTAGAGACGGACGTTAGATCAGTGGTTCCTTCTATTAGATGACCTTGCATGCTGTATTGAAAAGGGTAATCAACCCTCTTCATATAAAACAGTCTCATATACTCTATGTGCAGCATTACGTCTAATAGGCGTATGGAACTTGCCAACCTGTGGTATAGCTTACTAAGATTTGTATCCGATTACGATTTGTTTGATGGGGACAAATAGGGATTTTACTGTCCATCTTCTCTTCCTCCTTTCTTGTTTTCTCTGCACGCACACAGACTGTGACATACTCTCTCTCTCTCTCTTTCTCTCTCACTCTCTCTCTCTCTTTCTCTCTCACTCTCTCTCACTCTCTCTCTCTCTCTGTCTGTCTGTCTGTCTG
>NW_004797314.1:1105282-1108503 GCF_000002075.1 Aplysia californica | reverse complement strand
TAAATCTTTGACACATGTAAGGCCGAAGAGCCACATCAGTACACTACAGACAGTTGCTGCAAGTGTCAATGTGACTTATATTATAGAAAGGTTTGGATCAACCGACAAATCTGTAAAGTCCAGTTATTTTAAACATTCTCTTCGGCAATTTCTGGAACTCAAAATGTTGTCTTGCTGTACAGAAGCTAGTTGGGGTGTATATTTTGACTGTTCGTTTGTTAGAATTAAAGCACTTTTATTAGGACAAGAACTCTATTGAAAAATCACCCCCCCCCCCCTCCCAAAAAATGACCCAACGATTCGTTACCATAGAATTACACAGTTCTATCTGCTCAATACCTAGTTTTTTGAGAAATTTGTCGTCAAGCTTTTTCGATTACAATTCTTTGCATATCTTAAGAATGGCTCTGAACAATCTTACGATTTTTAATAGAGCAGATAGAACATTAGTGAGGCAGCGTGGTGGAATCAGGAGCTCGTCAAAATAATCAAAGTTAAGAAACCTGCTTTTTTCCGCAGGTTTATGAATTTTTTATGAATTTTTTTGTTTTTTGGCTCAACACCTTTCATTCCCATTAGAGAAGTCATTTCTTTTTTTTTTTTTTGAAACACGTTGATTGAAGGCACAAAAAAATGAAAATTTTCAGTTACCACCGACTCTTAAGCTAAGGAAATAACTAATCTTTGGCGCCATTTTCTCACTAATTTTATCTCTGAAAACAGGTGACCCCCACCTCCTTCTTTCGTAAATATCTCGACTTGTATTCAAGATAAATGGTTTTTATTCCATCCAAACAAAAACAAGTGAACAAGCTTTAAGATAATACCAATAACTCTACATGCCCAAAAATTGACGAGAGCCTGGTTCTACCACGCTGCCTCACATTAATTAATTTCTGACCTCACAGTCTTAGTAACTCAAAAAGGCCAAAAATGTCAGATAGAACTTTGTAATTCTAAGATAGGGCATCGTATTGCACAGAAGGGCTCAGCGAACAGATGGACGATTTGCCTATTGAGCAAGCCTCTATTCTAGGGTTTAGTCTTCTTCGGCTGTCCATCGACATCGATGGTGACTGAGGTTCTGATTTGAACCAGACAAAAAAGTTTATGGGCCACAAATCTTGCTTTGGATCTACAATATCTTCCACATTTTAGACATTGGAAGTCTTATTGCGATGGTCTTCAATGTCTGGTGTAGTGAGAGATTTGGTACACTTCTTGCTTTCTTTGTTCCACGGCAGCTCTGGACCATCGAACTGTCGCACGCCATATTGGTCGATCCTTGGTATCTTTCTCCCAGGTGGTGTCTTCTATGTTACAGTTCTCCATGCGGTATTTGAAGATACCGTTGTAACGTATCTCTTTCCGCTTTTTTTGCCTCCTTCACAGGGCTCCTATAAATAAGAAAACATCCATTTGGAGACGGGAATCCTGCAACCTTGCCACATGGCCCGTTAGGCTATGGTCATGGCTTCTACACTTTCAGTGTTTGCTCGCTTCAGGACTTCGACTTTTGCTACCCTCTCCTTCCACAGTTTAATTTCAAGCAGCTACCTTAGATGACAATACCTGTCAGATTTAGTACATGTATACTGTAAGGATGCCAAAATGCTGAAGCGTAGTTTGAAAGTGTGCAAAAGATTTGTGAATTGGCTATACAGATTGCTCTTAATTTCACACATTAAAGGATTCTTCTAACAAACAATTGTTGATTTCAAAAGAAAACGAAACAAGAATTATGTGTGTAATTGTTCGACTCTTTACCTTTGCATTCAAAAGATGTGATTTCAATTTCCATGTGGAAAGTATGTTTTATAGAGTATCCCTGGCTGTCAATTGAAATATTGCACCCCACTCAGCAGCCCGCTTTCTCAAAGATCTGGTTTGTGACGGCATAAAACTATTACAGCTATTCAGAAGAAATAGAAGAAAGAAGAGGACGCCCTGAAAAAGGAAAAAAATAGTAAGACAAAAAAAATAGAAAAAAAAATGGAGGAGACTGAGGAGGAGGGAGAGGATGGGCGGAGACGAAGGCGAAGATGGAGCAAGAGATTGTTTATCTTCCCACAATAAACGGTCCCCACGGCGTATTTTAATGGCGAACCTTATTCTCAGCAATAATTCAAACATTAATTTTATTTCTTTTCTCTCTGGTAGTCTTCTGAAGGACGCACGCTCACACATCATCATTTTCTTTCTTCTTTTTAAAAATGAATATTCCAAATGATAAACGTAATCAGCACATGTTTGTCCCTGGGGGTATGCAGCTTGCAATCAAAGTTCGAAGGGCCAGAGTGGATGAAATGTCAGCAGCAGCTCTGGGGGTCGGTCCACCGTCCACTCACAGCAGCTGAGCGAGCGAGATCCAGGGGGTGGGAGTTTGGGCTTTGTAGTCAGATATTGTGTCTGCTTGAGCAGGAAAAAAAGAGCTGTGATAAATTATGATAGGGGACAAAAATTAAAGAAGAGACGAAAGTATCCTGCACAGAGTGATTTGGAGAGTGGGAGGGAGATAAAGAGAGGGAGAGATAAGGAGAGAGACAGATAAGGAGAAAACGATATGATACACACACACAGAGAGAGAGAGAGAGAGAGATAGATAGAGAGAGAGAGAGAGACAGAGAGACAGAGAGACAGAGAGATAAATGGATAGATAGATAGATCGACCGATAGATAGAGAGAGAGAGAGAGGGAGAGGGAGAGGGAGAGAGGGGGAGAGAGAGAGAGAGGAGAGAGAATCAGGAAGAAAGGTAGAGAAAAAGAAAAAGGAGAAGAGAACAATAGATACATGGAATAATTATAGATAGCACATAGAGCAAATCCCTTTTCAACTGGAAGCTCTATGCGCTTTGCAATCTATAATCTTACCCGAGCAGACCTGATAGCATTCTGAAATAATCTCAACTGCCATTGAAGCATACAGTGCAAGCTGCCATATATGGGCGCTAAAACTCTAACATACTGACAAGATCTTTCGCTGTCTATAGCCGGGTACCTATTCCCATCTGGGTGAAGTGAGGAAAATTCGCGTAAAGTGCCTTTTCCAATGAGCGCAACAGTCGGGCCTGTGGCTCAAATCCCCGAATCTGAAACCTCATGATTACGAGTCTGGTAGCCTAACCACTAGATTACCGACGCCAGATAGATAGATAGATAGATAGATAGATAGATAGATAGATAGATAGATAGATAGATAGATAGATAGATAGATAGATAGC
>NW_004797314.1:1101720-1105182 GCF_000002075.1 Aplysia californica | reverse complement strand
TAAAATTAGAGAGAGAGAGAGAGAGAGAGAGAGAGAGAGAGAGAGAGAGAGAGAGGGGGAGAGAATGGGAGGGAAGGTGACAGAGAGAAGCTGTCCAGAAGAAGTAGAGGCTGGTGGTGAAAACAGAAAAAGGGGAAAATGTCTATGAAGAAAAAACGCACTTTACTAACAGGTGAAGAAACTCAAATCACATAATATGAAACATTGGACAGGCAAACAGGTAGATCGATCGATAGATAGATAGATAGATAGATAGATAGATAGATAGATAGATAGATAGATAGATAGATAGATAGATAGATAGATAGATATACTATCTATCTGTCTATCTGTCTATATATCTTTCTCAGACAGGCAGACAGACAGGCAGACAGAAGAGATTGAGTGGGGAAGGAAGACCAATTAATTTGCGCTGCAAAAGCAGCCTTCGCAACAAGGCCAAAATTATTTTAATCGACTTAAGAGCAAGTTTACGAGAACTCCACACGACAACAGTTGCACTGGATTCGACAGGGTGACACATAGCAACGCTTATCTCCTAGATTTTAAAAAGTTAAAACGCTTTGTTATAGTCGGGCAGCACCTTCGACGGAGGGATCTCATGATTTCCCAATAAATCCCTTCACCTTGCAATTCGTTCCTATTTGACATCTCAGTTCCCAGAGAGACAGGGTGGTCGTTAGTGAGGCAAATGCCTCTATCCAACACATTTTTCGCTTCTGCTGATTAACTGTTCTCGTACTACAGGGAGTCAAAAAGCAATGCAAGTTGTTTGTTATTTTGCACAATTTTGCATCAAATTATATGAAATTCAGCTCACAAGTACTTGCACATGTTCTTTTAAACTCTAACTGATTAAATTTAAGTTTCTTTGATTTTTGCGTGAATGACGTCACATCGAAATGGCTGCCCCCTTTGGGGTCTATCAGAGGCAAAGAACTGTGATTGACTTCCTTGTTTTCGAAGAATACATCGGTAACATCCAAAAGAAACTTCAAAATGTTTACAAGGACCAAGCTCAAGATGTTGGCACTGTATATAGATGGGTTAGAAGTTTGAGCAATGAACCGGAGAAAAAGGAAGAGGTGTCCATGTGCTTGTCAGACAAGCATCGTCCCGAAGAATAAGCTGAAAAAGCATGGCAACCGTGTTTTGGGACATTCGTAGAGTGCATCTCACAATTCTTTTTCCAAGAGGAACAATTGTCAATTCTGAAGCCTACATTGAAACACTGAAACGGCTGAAAGCGAGAATACGACAAGTCAGACCATATTTGAACATGGAGAGAGTGGTTTTTTTTTACCGTGACAATGCCTGCCTGCGCATACGAATACCAGAACAAGGGAGACAATCCCCCCGTTTGAATGGAAAGCACTGTCACACCCAGCTGATTCTCCAGGTTTAGCACCTTCAGACTTCCACCTGTTTGATCCTCGGAAAGAACCATTGAGGGGTCAACACTATGGACACGATGGAGAAATCAAGACTGCTGTACCCCAAAGACTAACCTGCTCAGTTTTATGAAGCTGGCATATGTGGACTTAGTAAAAGGTGGACAGTGGCTATTGAACAAAATGGAGACTATGTTGAGATATAGAAATCTGATCCTCAGATGTTCCCCTTCAACTTGAGGTATGATAGTTGCCAGTGCGTTCTTTTTTCTTCAAGTTATAAACGGACTTGCATTACTTTTTCACTCGTAGTATGGTAGAACAGAGGACGATAAAACAACATTATCGTTTTTCTTCAGTTGTATTGAAGAGAAACGAGCTGACTTAATGTAGTTTAATGTGGAACAAAAATATCCAATATCTCTTTTAGCAGCTTGTAAGGTCAAATGGGTTGGGATGACGGCTTTCATCTTACTTAAATGGAGTGGGAATTGTGCTTTTCTCTGCAAAAAAAAGGCAAAGGTTATTGTTTCAAAGAAGAACTACTAGGATGGAGATTCTGTTGTCTAATAAAAAGCTATAAGTACAAAAAGAAAAAAAACAACCTTCTTCTTCTTCTTTCTTCTTCTTTCTTCTTCTCTCTGTCGTTTCCGGAGCGTCACGTTGATGATCTCTACTCCGGGCTGTTTCGATTATTCCTATCGTGAGCCAGGACTTGGGGTTCATTCATCTGCTATTCGCTTTTTCTTCTCCCACTCAGTGTTGCTTTACAACAGTTTTTACATGGCCTCTAGACCTTAGATATTATAGTAATGTGGAAGTACCATCTCGACTTCCTTTTGTTTAATGTTCTGAACATGTTTTCAAATGGATAAGGGGAGGGGGGCGGGGATAACACTAAGCTGGATGATCTCAGAACTTCTACGTTTTGTAATGTTGATGTCCACAGTGGTACAGTAACATCGCATTTCTAGGGTTGAGATGCAGAGGGATGGAGTGTACCAATGCTCTCATGTCCAATGTACTCCTACTCTAGAAACTAGTACATGTACTGTAATGGGGTGAACTGTCTACCATCCTACAAGATAGTACTAGCTTATGTTTTAAACAATATCTAAAAACCTGGAGATGTCTCACGCCCCTATTGTTATCATCATCATCCAGTGCTAGATCTGCGACAGACATCGGCAATCATGGTTCTCCATTCATTCCATAGCTCGGATGCTCTCAAAAAACGCTATGTTGCCCTGATCTTTCCCTGTTACCCATTTGTTTAGGCCCCCCAAGTATGTTGTTCTGGGCCCACCCCTGCCTCGTTTGCCTTCAATTTTTCCAGTGAGAGCTAGATGTTCAAGACCCTTACGTCTATTCAGGTGTCCCAAAAACTGCATTTGTCGTTTCCTGATTGTTTTTAACCCTGCCTGTCTCAGTCATTTCCGGCTGAAAGGGATACAACGTCCTAGCAGACAAGCAGAGATGCACTTGTTTTGTTTGTTTTTTTGTTGTTTTTTTGTTGTTTTTTAAACCCTATCCGTACGTCGTGTTTTACTATCGTATCCATACGACGTGCCACCACTTTCCAAAGAGGAAATTTACTCGTTAATCCGATCCGCACGCTTAGCAGTTTGTCAAAACGATTTTTTGAGAAATGCTGAAAGTTTCAAAGAGACCTTCGCACTAGAAGTATTCTAAAATGTGAAGAATACAACCCCAGGTCATACGGAGAGACTTAAACCTACCCTCACATATATTACACTCACTTTTTCTGAATGTGACAGAGAATGGTCTAACGACACATCAAAGACCTAGATTCTACAGTAAGTCTTATTCTCTACACAGCCCTAAAAGCTAGTTCTACATTAAGAAGAATAATTAGGCTTCTATTATACTACATCTGAAGACGTCAGTACTACATTATGAAGATAGTTTTTCGCCATAAAACCTTTTTGTTTCATTAAAAGCAAAAGGGTAAGTGGGAGTACATAATAGGAACTTGTGATGTGAAAAATCCACACTGTCTCATTTTTAAGCTCTCAACGACAGAAGTATAGATATTTTCTCTCTCTTTCTC
>NW_004797314.1:1090265-1100544 GCF_000002075.1 Aplysia californica | reverse complement strand
ACACACACACACACACACACACACACACACACACGGACTATGAAGGATAGGCCTGTAGGAACAGAAACTATACCCTGGACGTTGTTGTAACTGAAATTTTTGCTGCATTCAGCCCTGGTGCCAAAATAGAAGGCTGTACAGGTAAAAGAATGTTTTCACTGTTTCGTTTCGATTTATCAGATTCAGTACAATTGGTCGCTTTTAAGTACAAGGAGGTTATCCCGAAAAATGCTTTTTTGAGAAAATCGAAGATAAAGTTTTAGCCCCTTGTTCAGTTTTTTTTTAAAGACAAGGATAGTTTTCTCTATAACCAAACGAATATACACACCATTGGAACCAAACTTCCCCTATAGGTAGGGCAATGCCCACTTTTGGTGTAGGTCAAGATTTCTGGAAACCTCCGAAGTATGGGTTAGCCCGCTTGTCCTTAAGAGTGACCAAGAGTACGTTATTTCGACAGCGCAAATACTTGGTCACGTTCTCAGAGAAACACAAAAAGAAAGGACGGAAATCAGGCACTATTATGAACCGAAACAAACATCATGCAGTTCATTTTAATGTACTAATGTTCTCGAGTACACAATCCTGAAAACCGAAGTCTGTGGTATAGACGTTAGAAGCATTGCTGTCGAAGACAGGGGGGCCTGAGTTCGACCCATGAGTGGGGAACATTTTTATCGAGTATCTCGGTTTTTCTGATGGGAAGTTGTATCCCTCCTAGCCCAGGTTGACCTACAGAGGGTGTAAAACACCAGCATTAAAGGGGAAAAATAGCATTTTGCATAGTGCATGTCCCCACTCGAAAGCAAGCTTTATGCGCTTTACACTATATTATTACCCTAGCAGACCATAGAACACTCAGAACATTCTCAGCTTCCCGGGAAGCATACAGTGCAAGCAGCTGGTTAAGCGTCCAAACACCAACAAACTGACAGGATCTCATTCACTATCAATAGCTGGGTACCCATTCCCACCTGGGTGAAGTGGGGAAAATTCGTGTAAAATGCCCCAAGCACACAACGTCGGACCCTTGGCTCGAACCCCCGAACCCGCAACCTCATGTTTACGAGTCCGGTAGCCTAACCACTAGTTATCAGACGAGGAGCATGTCTTGTTGATTTTTTTCTGAGCACGTTTAAACCCAGAATAACGCATTTGGGGAGGTTTTGATTGTGACTCGTGTCAAGATGAATAGGCATGGAGACCAATGCTAAAAATAGGTCTGAATGAAGCCGTTTTGTTTAATGCACATCACATCACAAATTGGACAATCCCTGAAAGCCTTTATACTTCTAGTTTTTTGACGCAACGAGTGCGCCTCAAGACACACATTTCCTCATAAGGAACCAGCCCTATCTCACATGTCCGCTTGTACGCACGTACGACCAAGAAAACAAATAAACAGATGCACACTCAAACAAAATATACGAAGTTATGATGAATTCTCCTGCAAACACGTGCACGAATGTACACAAACAAACAAAAACACATACACGAACGCACTCTGTTCCCCACCCATGCGTACACACACCCACGCACATCTACGCACACACACACACGCGCGCGCGCGCGAACGCGCAGACATACACATACAAACACACACACTCAAACACACACACAGACACACGACATACACACACGCTCATACACACATACACACACAGCAATACAAACACCCACACACGTACACCCCTCCACATACATACACACACACACACACACACACACACACACACACACACACACACACACACACACACACACGTATGCCCAGTGCTAGCATGTGCACGTCCTTAGCTAACAAACTTCTCTCTCTTTTAATCCTCAAACATCCTTAACTGTCCATTTTCTGAGGAAGAATGTAATTTAACGATGCAATTGCCTGGTGATGGCTAACTCTCAAACCTGAAGTGCTTGCACAATCCAAATGCTCTTTGAGGAAAATACCCTAAAAGGAGTCTACAAAATAAATTTACACTTTTTACAAAGCACAAACAAGATCAGTGCTGTTAAGAGAAAAGATCGTCTTTTCGTTTGGGGTGGTTTTGAGGTTTAGAACGCCTTAATGTTGGGGCACCGCTGAAATGTTTATTTTGGAGGAAAGTGTAGTATAGCTGAGTGAGGAATTAAAGCAGCTTTAATAGCTATGGGGTGATTTAACGGGGACTGAAGATTATTTTTTATCGTCTAGAGTCCCATAGAAACTGTAAGCCAAGTAGATAGAGAGTATTGCATACTGAAGTCAAAGAACGTTCAAGGAATATGTCTTTTTGGATTCGAACCAGAGTCATCACTATCATTTCCCACAGAAACACCACACGGCCTTGGAAAGTGAGATTATAATTTGGTGGACAAGAAAGGGAGGGGGGGGGGGGCGGCGCATCGTCCTGAAATCGGAGTTCATGTTTTATGATGTTTTCTTTTTTAAAAATTATTATGCGCTGATGTTTCCTCTCTTTTCAAATTACGACGACATAAGTCATAAACAGGTCGAACAACTCGGAATCATTTCAACGGCTTCGCTGACAAGACGACAGTGTGCCAGTCAGTAGCAGTATTGCTGGCCAACAAAGACATGACAAGTAATAAGCTTTACCAAAGATCCTATACTACACGACCGTCTAATCCGTTCTAATTTTAAGGTGGCGCTTCTGTCGGTGATTTGAGAAGAAAAGTAGCCCATCTTTTAAGTTTGAAAAACAAAGTTATTGTTGTAATTCCGTGCTGCGGCCAGCTGTTCGCTCAGCTGAGTTCTTATCAATTATGACAAAATGGCTTCTCAAGCGCAATTGAAGTTAATTAAAAGTAGAAAACGAAAACCTCTCCCCACGAAGACCAAGTGCGACGGAAGCCAACAATTTGCAGGGTTGTCTTTAGTTCCCTTGCTTTATAGGGGGTGCCCACATACGCGATCGGGTCGGGTCGGGTCGGGTCGGGCCCATCGGGTAGTCAGGGATAGCTAAATTGAGGGCGCAAAGCGGCCATCGTGGCACAAACCGATCAACGCCATCGGTAACCTACAAAAACAAACGCGTTTGTTTTCTGGCCTGCGAATCGCGCGATCGGGTGGTTTGCAGCCAATCACAACAAGGCTGAGTCACGTGTCCATTTTGACCCATGAATACATTAAGTAATACTCTGGCCTCGATTCGACTCATTTTGGAAGGGAATTTGCATCTTTAAGTACCTTTTTGCTTCTTCATTGCACTTTACATGATCAATAAAGTTGTATCTCATTATAATATGTTGTACAATAGCAGATTTGTGCTGAAAAACAGCAGAAAAAATGAAACAAAGCACATGACCTAGATCTAGATCTAGATTATTTCGTTCTCAGGAGGACTAAAAAAAGGCCATGTTAGACCAAGAATCTAACTAAGGACGTGTCTAGATCTACGTTCTCTAATGTTTAGAGCTTCCAATTTTCCGCCAATTTTTTGTTTTCTTCAGACCTTATCTACAGGTCCTCTAGATCTAGGCCTAGATTCTAGATCTACATCTCGATTTATCATGTCGCTTTGCCTTTCCTGAAACAGAGCTGTAAATATGAAGCTTAATCTACCCTTCGCTGATGAAAGTTCTGATGGCCGAGTGAACAGTGTGTCTGCGTTTGAAACGCAAAACATTATTTTGTGAGCGTAGGTTCGAATCCAAGTCCCAGCTTTTTTTCCCTTCTTCTCATCCTCCCAACTTACCAACAATTTTCCCCATAATTATAATTTGTTGCTTTTTAGTTTTTTAAAGTGGTAAATAAATCGCTAGTGCTGTCTGTTGTTCTCGTAATCACTTACACTGGGCTAAAAATAGGTTTAGCTGGTCTGATGTCGGTGGACGCGGATGTTTTTGAGTCGCTTCTACACCGTGCAAAAACTTCGTACATTGGCCTGGCCTGGAAATGATCTTATTTTGGTGGACACGTAGACTAAACAAGTTAGCGAGCAAGCAAGCACTCACGAACACACACACACAGTCGAAGAGTACGGTAGGCATATTTTATGTATTCATGAGTCAAAGGTCCAGCCAATCGTAGCCCGGGTTTACGTCCTCTGCGTAGTCGCATGTAGGTTAAAGGTTTCTCTACTTTAACTTCCAGGTCGTCGAGTACAATCGCGCGGGGCTGTAGTGTGCATTGAAACCCCAACCCGATAGGCCCGACCAGACCCGACCCGACCCGATAGGCCCGACCAGACCAGACTCGACCCGAACGCCTATGTGGGCACAGTCGGGCGATCCGCTCGATCCAGCCGTAGTGGGCAGTGGGCACCCCATACCCCGTAGTAACCTTTTGTGTACTGCATAACTGTAGACCCTTTGTGCACAAAAGTCTCCATAAAAATTTGGAGCTTGTTTTAGACTAGTCCTATATCCCTGACAGGTGCAAAGTCTGAAATGTTTCTGACCAACTACCACTGGATTGGATTAAGTCCTTTGTCCCAGTGTTCACTTTGGTGACTGTCGAAATGAATGAGTAGTAGGCAGTAGCGTAGGTAAATCGAGATCTAACAATGTTATAAATCATTTTAATAGGAAAACAACTTCTTTACTTTTGTTACATTCAGTTTAAGTTTACAAAATTCAACCATGACGTTTTAGTCAGCTGAAACTGCAAGGAGAGCGTTGTTATGATATTACAGCGAATATTTCCAATACTTGCAAGTTCGCGCGAATTCTTAATTGGTGCCATGGACAATTTTGAGGAGAACGCTTTTAAAATTAATTTTTTAAAATAGAAGAGTGATTGATATTGCAGTATAGGATCTTTGGCCGTGGCTTTACTCTCTCTTTGGGTCTTGAAACTCAAAATGTTACTCTTACTAACTGGAGTTTAAGCGATATATATCCCGGTTCAACGCAAACTAAGGTAGTCTAATCCATGTTCTTAAATGAACCTGTTTGCAAGAAATGAGGTAACCGTAAACAGACCGGTGTCTGATATTTTTCTCAATTAGACAGAAATGAAATACAGAACAGGAAATTTAGTGTATTGATTTAAAGCTTTCAGACTGACCAACTTTTCAATACCACCCGGAAACTTACTCCGTTTCTTCTGCCGAGGCTTTATCCCCATACAAAGAGCCAAAGGAAACTTCTTTGTTAGGGTGCGTAAGATCGATTGATATTTGGATTGTTCTCCATTTTTACAAACGTTTGGCTTATAGGTTCATAATGTTTTAGACTGGGCATTGTCTTTGAGGGCTTTGGTAAAAAAGTTTGTTCACACGTTTGAAAGTGCCAGTTATCAGGACTAGTTCAAAGCCCAAAGATGGCAACTTGTTTTTGCGTCCCCTTTACACACTTGGAAGATGTTCGTTTCTGAGTCGTGAAGTGGGAAAAATAATGGTCATTTCCTGTTCACGATTCTGACAAGAAAAAGCCTTTGTCGGTCTGACATTTAGAAATTATAGTGGAGTAAGCAATGTGGCATCTACGGGTTCAAAATGAACTGGGAACCAGTTTCCTCTATCAATTCAAGAACGTAATTAAACATTTGATAGAATGGAATCATCAGAGTAGGTCTTTGTATCTTTAATGAAGTGGAAAAATCAATAAAGGAGAAAATGTTTCAGAGTACTTGACGTCATCAGAAGTATGAACATAATAATATAACAGAAAAGATATATTAGATTTTTTTTTTAATTGACTAGCGATGGCAAGAAGTTGGGGGGGGGGGGGGGCTGTTGCTAGAGGTCATAATGCTCCAGCAAAAAGCACCCTTTGTTTTCGAGTTTAAAGTTTAAAATTTAACCCTATCCGCACGTCGTGTTTTACTGTCGTATCCATATGACGTGGGGAACTCTGTGCCACCACTTTCCAAAGAGGAAATTTACTCGTGAATCCGATCTGTACGCTTTGCATAGCAGTCTGCCAAAATGATTTTTTGAGAAATACTGAAAGTTTCAAAGAGATCTTCGTAATAGAAGTATTAAAAAATGTGAACAATACAACCGGGGGGGGAGGGGGGGGAGCGTTACGAAATGACTCCAGGATAGGGTTAAAGAAATGACGTGGCTGCGTAGTGAGTCACCGAGGTAGTGGGCCTTACGTATGCCAAATCGCCTACACTTTAAGGTTCTGCACTGCAGTCGTTTTCCTTTCTTTACTCACGTGCAAATTGCAAAATCCCCCCCCCCCCCAACCCTTTCCACATACATACACACCATTGAACATTTTAATGTATTTAGGAGAGCGCTGCTTCTGCCCTGCTAGTTGGAGACAACACCTCAACATTAATTCTTTTTTTAAACCATCCTACACGAATAGATTCTTTTTTTGTGTGTGGTATAAACAGCACTGACATACTGCAGCCAGACAGAAAGACGGCGATATTCGATGACTTTAAGAAAATCAGGAATTGGACTCACTTCTTTGGAATATCATTGGATCCAAAAGCCCAAAGACACCCCCCCCCCCCCTTTTTTTTTCCTCTTTCTCCTGAAAAAAAGAGAAACAAACAAAAATCTAAAAACAACAACAATAACAAACAAACAAACAAAACAAAAACCAGCTGCTCGAGTCTACTACCACCCCCCAGCTGCTCGAGTCTACTACCAGGCCTTTTCAAAAATTGTTTTTGTTTCAACAGATTTGTCATGCACCCGGAAAAAGCAGCACAGACCAATGTTAGAAGACTAAAGGCTGCTTTGCTTGGATGAACACGTACACCTGTACCTGTACCTGCACCGTAGGTACAACCGAACTTACTCCTTAGTTAGCGTAAATATTATACTACTGAGTGTGTGTCGTCTGCATTGACAAGGAAATCATTCAACTTTCCCCTCTACTCGTATCATAGACGAATGATCGATTATTCGGTGTACCCACTACGGACGGGATCGGGCCGACCGCCCAACTCGGTCGCCTCAAAAACAAAGATTTGTTTCCAGTTTCAGGCGACCGAGTCTGGCGATCAGCCCTGCCCGATCCAGCCGTAGTGGGCACCATGTATTACAAATCACATTTGATCAGCTACCACTGTCTCTTCCATTGAAGCCACAGCACCGTGTTGGATGCAGTTAGCACTCATGCGGTTGTCGACACTATGATCACTCAACCAGGAAGAAGGCACTCTCTGGGTGCTCTTTGCCAGTACGGCGCGCCCTTTCAGGCTCCACGGGTATGGGACATAAATCCCTGCCTCTCCCACCAAGGGAGGATCCTGCACTTTGTGTGTTTCCGTGTCCTGGTGGTTCCCTCACATTTATCAAATCACACGCCCTTTTGGTGCAGAATTGTTATGTGTACCGAAGACAGCTGATTCAATTCTCGACCGTTAGGTCCCATGCATACGAGGAACATTTCCACCAGTGGCCCGGCTGCACGTATGTAAATGTGACATCATATGTTGCAGCTGGGCGAAAAGTGGACATTTTCTTTGCGTGCCGGGGCCTCTGTACTGTAAAATACCTGTTGTTTATTAGCAACCCCTTCTTGTAAAGACGTGACAGCAAGTTAGATACTTATATTTCACCGACAAAGGCAAGTATCATAATATTAAGTCTAGGGTATAAGTCAGGGCTTTATAACCATTTCAGACCGAAGACCATATTTCGTATTGCAAGACTTTTAAAGGTCGTCGTCATCATCATCATCATCATCATCCAGTGCCAGATCTGCGACAGACATCGGCGATCATGATTTTCCATTCATTCCTTTGCTCGGATGCTCTCAGAAAAGCAACGTTTCCCCGATCTTTCCCTGTTACCCATTTGTTTAGGTTCCCCAAGTATGTTGTTCTGGGCCTACCCCTGCCTCGCTTGCCCTCAATTTTGCCAGTGAGAGCTAGATGTTCAAGACCCTTATGTCTATTCAGGTGTCCCAAAAACTGCATTTGTCGTTTCCTGATTGTTTTTAACATTGAGCGTCCCACGTGGGCTTCATCAAGCACTGCCTCATTTGATTTCTTTTCCTTCCACGATACTCTTAGCAGTCTCCTAAGAAACCACATTTCTGTTGCCTCTATTTTATTTTCACTGTCTTTAGTGATTGTCCAGCATTCACAGCCATATAGAAGGGTTGACCAAACATAGCATTTCAGGACTTTCATTTTGGTGTTCATTGATATGTTTCTATTTTTCAGGATTGGGCTCATTTTATTGAAACTAGCCTTAGCCATTACAGTTCTCCTTTTTATTTCTGCGGAAGATTTGGCATCAGATGTTATCATATATCCTAGATATTTAAACTGTTGGACTTGTTTGATTTTTTCACCTTTGTTAATGAGATTACAACTAGGATTTGCTGCTTTTTTGGATATTCCCATGCATTCTGTTTTCTTTACATTCAACAATAATCCTTTACGTTCACTTTATTTTACAACAGTATCTAGAAGCATTTGAAGGTCCTTTTCGGAGCCTGCTATTAAAACCGTGTCATCTGCATACCTGATGTTATTAATATTTTCTCCATTTACTTCGTGCAACTATGAAATAGAAAAATACCGTTAAGCAGTTAAATAGTTCTACTGATTGATACGCGTAGAAAAAGCAACAAAGTTATAGTTGCTTACTAGATCTGTGTCGTTTGTCGAGGTGCTCTGGTGTGGTTTACTCCTTTGGCCCTATATGAAACATCTATCACCCTTATCTCTCCATTTTCTTCTTTCCGTGTATGTCAATCTCTAGCAAAATCTCTAAAAACGAAAACAAAACAAAACAAAAACAAACCAGCCAAAATGTATCCTGGATAATGTGAAGTAAGTCGTAGGTGGGATGAACATCGGAATAATAAGGGCGGAGCCCAGGTATGTTTCTAAGACGGGTTTAAACTATGTCAGAAATCTTTATAATAATATGTAGTTATTGGTGTCATTTTAAAGCTTGTTCCCGTGTTCTGCTTTTAATGAAAAGATGTACCCATCTGTCTTGAACAGAACTCGAAATACTTGCAATTGAAGGAAGTGGGGCTCGCCTGGTGACAGAGGTAAAATTAACGAGAAAATGGTCGCCAAAGTTTGGTGGCTTCTAAAACTTAAAGTGTCCTTGAAAACTGCAAATTTATATCCAATGTGCCTTTGACCAACATATTTCTGCAAAATCCACACAGCAATTAGTTTTAAATGGACTTATAAATTGTTGAACAAAAACAATTTTTAAAAAACTATAAAATTGCTTTTAATAGGCGGGAAAGTTCCGATTTCTTCGATTTCATTACTTTGACGAGAGCCTCATTTCCTCGCGATGACAGGCAACTGTCTCTGTTCTTGTCAGAGAATTATTGTAGCTATGCCCCCCCCCCCCCCCCCCCCCCGATGAGGCCAGGAACCTCAGTTAGGAAACCCGCAGACGCCAACGTGTTTGTATAATGTAGCATTTAACTTGCACATTCGATGCACTGTCAACAGAATGTTTCCTTTCGCTTTGGGAGGGTTTAAACTAAGCGACACTGAAAACAGAGCAGAGATCGGCACATACCGTTTTGTAAACATGGGCGTATCATATTTGCTGATTCTATGCCGCACTTCAAAAGGTTATCGATATTCTAATAGTGCTGCTACTCGGAAAGAGTGATCAATTATTATTGGGTCTTCTCGCCAATTGTGCTTGTTCCGTTACCAGATGCAGATTGGCACGCCGATGGCTCTGGCGGTACTTTTGTATCATGCTGGACTACGGAGTGGATGGGCTTGGTTCGAATCCCCACCAGGGCGACCTGCTGTTGGGTTGTTTTTGGAAATTTGGGAGTTTTAAGGGTCCTCCACTCATTTGACCCGGTCATTTTGGACATAGACGTCAAGTTTGAAGATTCCAGGTGGGTAGTTGGCAGGTGCTCTGGTGTAGTTTGCTTCTTCTTTCCTATCAAACATCCATCGTCCTTATTTCCCCCTTCCTCTTTTTAAAAAGTTGTACTCTCTTGTAACACCTCTAATCTTCTGGCGCTCCTATGACCTTGCGCAGTTGCGAGCGCTGAAAAACCTCTACTAAAACTAAAAGTAAGAAGATTCCGGCTTCATGAACAACATTACAGTGTTGAAAGAAACGTCAAACCTATACAGAATTTCGCACATTTATTTATACAAAGTATATAGGACTATTTGGACATTTGAGAGTAAAAATAAAGTACCTGACATGTTTCTTTTAGATTACGCCTTTGTATGTCTATAATGGTCAAATTCTTTGCATTGCGTGCGAAAAAATATGTACACAAAGCAAAATGAAACAAAACAAAACAACATTCGATTCCGCTTGAAGGGAGTTTGTTTTGTCAAATACCTCCAGCTTTCTGCCTAGTGCTGCGTCACGCTATGACCGTGTTGCCTCTGACGGGCAGTGCTAAGGAAGTC